>NW_026558747.1:300000-447372 GCF_026930045.1 Uloborus diversus
CTATCGGAGTTCTGTCGAGCGGAGTCTTACTGCCTGACTGATACTGCCTGACTGACAGACTGACTCACTGACTGACTGATACTGACTGACTGACTCACTGACTGACCGAGACTGACTGACTAACTGCCTGACTGACTGAGACTAGACTGACTGACTGACTGACTGACTGACTGACTGACTGACTGACTAACTGACTAACTGAGACTGACTGACTGACTGCTTGACTCTCTGACTGGCTATTTCACTGACTGACTGAATGACTAAATGACTGACTGACACTGACTGACTGACTGCTTGACTACCTGACTGACTGCTTGACTGACTAACTGACTGGACAGGACTGACCGACTGACTGACTGACAGACTGACTGAATAAGGATGACTGACAGACGGACTGAATAAGGCTGACTGACTGACTGACTGACAGACTGACTGAATAAGGCTGACCGACTGACTGACTGCCTGACTGACTGACTGACTGAATGACTGACTGACTGACTGACCGAGACTGACTGACTGACTGACTGAGACTGGACTGGACTGACTGACTGACTGACTGACTGAGACTGACTGACTGCTTTAGTGACTAACTGACTGCACAGGACTGACCGACTGACTGACTGACTGACTGCTTGACTGACTGACTGACTGAATGACTGACTGACTGAGACTAAATGACTGACTGCTTGACTGACTGGCTGAAGGACTAACTGAGTGACTGAGTGACTGACTGACTGGACTGACTGACTGAGACTGAATGACTGAGTGCTTGACTGATTGACTGTCAGACTGACTGACTGACTTCGCAAAAGGGAAAAATAAAAAAAAAAGAATTATAAAATTGAAAAAAATATTTGCATTTAAGATTTCCTTTCCGGCTGGGATTTGAACCCAGGGAGACACTCATGGAAGCCCAACGCTCTCGCCAATATACTATCGGATCTCTGTTGATCGGTGTCTTAATTATAATAAAAACAAAAAATGCACCTTAGTAATTATTGATCTAAAATCTTTGAAATCTAAAGGTCGAATGATTAAACTGACTCAGAATTTTCTTCCGTACATAAATAATCCATATTTGCAAAAGAAAGAAATTGAAAAAAAAAAGAATCTTTAAATTAGTAGAGAAATATATACATGGAAGATTTTCGTTCCGGCCGGGACTCGAACCCAGTACCACGCGCTAGGAACCCAACGGTCTAGCCATTAGGGTATCGGAGCTCTGTCGATGGAAGTCTTAAATATAATAAAAACAAAAAATGCACCTTGGTAATTATTGATTCAAACACTTTGAAATTTAGAGGTCGAATAATTAAACTGACTCAGAATTTTTCTCCCTACATAAATAATCAATATTCGCAAAAGAGAAAAATTAAAAAAAAAAAAAGAAGAAGAAATTTCAAATTAGAAACTAAAAGTATACATTGAAGATTTTCGTTCAGGCTGGGACTCGAACCCAGGGCCACTCGCTTGGAAGCCTAACACTCTAGCCATTAGTCTATGGGAGCTCTGTCGGTGGGAGTTTTAAATATAATAAAAACAAAAAATGCACCTTGGTAATTGTTTATTTAAACACTTTGAAATCTTCGTGTCGAAAAATTAAACTGACTCAGAATTTTCTTCCCTACATAAATAATCAATAATTGCAAAGGAAAGAAATTGAAAAAAAAAAGAATTTTCAAATTAGAAAAGAAATATATACATTGAAGATATTCGCTCCGGCTGGGACTCGAACCCAGGCCACTCGCTTGGAAGACCAGCGGTCTAGCCATTAGGCTATCGGAGTTCTGTCGAGCGGAGTCTTACTGCCTGACTGATACTGCCTGACTGACAGACTGACTCACTGACTGACTGATACTGACTGACTGACTCACTGACTGACCGAGACTGACTGACTAACTGCCTGACTGACTGAGACTGGACTGACTGACTGACTGACTGACTGACTGACTAACTGACTGACTGAGACTGAATGACTGACTGCTTGACTCTCTGACTGGCTATTTCACTGACTGACTGAATGACTAAATGACTGACTGACACTGACTGACTGACTGCTTGACTACCTGACTGACTGCTTGACTGACTAACTGACTTGACAGGACTGACCGACTGACTGACTGACAGACTGACTGAATAAGGATGACTGACAGACTGACTGAATAAGGCTGACTGACTGACTGACTGACAGACTGACTGAATAAGGCTGACCGACTGACTGACTGACTGACTGACAGACTGACTGAATAAGGCTGACCGACTGACTGACTGCCTGACTGACTGACTGACTGAATGACTGACTGACTGACTGACTGAGACCGGACTGGACTGACTGACTGACTGACTGAGACTGACCGACTGCTTTAGTGACTAACTGACTGCACAGGACTGACCGACTGACTGACTGACTGACTGCCTGACTGACTGACTCACTGAATGACTGACTGACTGAGACTAAATGACTGACTGCTTGACTGACTGGCTGAAGGACTAACTGACTGACTGAGTGACTGACTGACTGGACTGACTGACTGAGACTGAATGACTGAGTGCTTGACTGATTGACTGTCAGACTGACTGACTGACTTCGCAAAAGGGAAAAATAAAAAAAAAAGAATTATAAAATTAGAAAAAAATATTTGCATTTAAGATTTCCTTTCCGGCCGGGACTCGAACCCAGTACCACGCGCTAGGAACCCAACGGTCTAGCCATTAGGCTATCGGAGCTCTGTCGATGGAAGTCTTAAATATAATAAAAACAAAAAATGCACCTTGGTAATTATTGATTCAAACACTTTGAAATTTACAGGTCGAATAATTAAACTGACTCAGAATTTTTCTCCCTACATAAATAATCAATATTCGCAAAAGAGAAAAATTAAAAAAAAAAAAAGAAGAAGAAATTTCAAATTAGAAACTAAAAGTATACATTGAAGATTTTCGTTCAGGCTGGGACTCGAACCCAGGGCCACTCGCTTGGAAGCCTAACACTCTAGCCATTAGTCTATGGGAGCTCTGTCGGTGGGAGTTTTAAATATAATAAAAACAAAAAATGCACCTTGGTAATTGTTTATTTAAACACTTTGAAATCTTCGTGTCGAAAAATTAAACTGACTCAGAATTTTCTTCCCTACATAAATAATCAATAATTGCAAAGGAAAGAAATTGAAAAAAAAAAGAATTTTCAAATTAGAAAAGAAATATATACATTGAAGATATTCGCTCCGGCTGGGACTCGAACCCAGGCCACTCGCTTGGAAGACCAGCGGTCTAGCCATTAGGCTATCGGAGTTCTGTCGAGCGGAGTCTTACTGCCTGACTGATACTGCCTGACTGACAGACTGACTCACTGACTGACTGATACTGACTGACTGACTCACTGACTGACCGAGACTGACTGACAAACTGCCTGACTGACTGAGACTGGACTGACTGACTGACTGACTGACTCACTGACTAACTGACTGACTGAGACTGACTGACTGACTGCTTGACTCTCTCACTGGCTATTTCACTGACTGACTGAATGACTAAATGACTGACTGACACTGACTGACTGACTGCTTGACTACCTGACTGACTGCTTGACTGACTAACTGACTGGACAGGACTGACCGACTGACTGACTGACAGACTGACTGAATAAGGATGACTGACAGACTGACTGAATAAGGCTGACTGACTGACTGACTGACAGACTGACTGAATAAGGCTGACCGACTGACTGACTGCCTGACTGACTGACTGACTGAATGACTGACTGACTGAATGACTGACTGACTGACTGACCGAGACTGACTGACTGACTGACTGAGACTGGACTGGACTGACTGACTGACTGACTGACTGAGACTGACTGACTGCTTTAGTGACTAACTGACTGCACAGGACTGACCGACTGACTGACTGACTGACTGCCTGACTGACTGACTGACTGAATGACTGACTGACTGAGACTAAATGACTGACTGCTTGACTAACTGGCTGAAGGACTAACTGACTGACTGAGTGACTGACTGACTGGACTGACTGACTGAGACTGAATGACTGAGTGCTTGACTGATTGACTATCAGACTGACTGACTGACTTCGCAAAAGGGAAAAATAAAAAAAAAGAATTATAAAATTAGAAAAAAAATATTTGCATTTAAGATTTCCTTTCCGGCCGGGACTCGAACCCAGTACCACGCGCTAGGAACCCAACGGTCTAGCTATTAGGCTATCGGAGCTCTTTCGATGGAAGTCTTAAATATAATAAAAACAAAAAATGCACCTTGGTAATTATTGATTCAAACACTTTGAAATTTACAGGTCGAATAATTAAACTGACTCAGAATTTTTCTCCCTACATAAATAATTAATATTCGCAAAAGAGAAAAATTAAAAAAAAAGAAGAAGAAATTTCAAATTAGAAACTAAAAGTATACATTGAAGATTTTCGTTCAGGCTGGGACTCGAACCCAGGGCCACTCGCCTGGAAGCCTAACACTCTAGCCATTAGTCTATGGGAGCTCTGTCGGTGGGAGTTTTAAATATAATAAAAACAAAAAATGCACCTTGGTAATTGTTTGTTTAAACACTTTGAAATCTTCGTGTCGAAAAATTAAACTGACTCAGAATTTTCTTCCCTACATAAATAATCAATAATTGCAAAGGAAAGAAATTGAAAAAAAAAAGAATTTTCAAATTAGAAAAGAAATATATACATTGAAGATATTCGCTCCGGCTGGGACTCGAACCCAGGCCACTCGCTTGGAAGACCAGCGGTCTAGCCATTAGGCTATCGGAGTTCTGTCGAGCGGAGTCTTACTGCCTGACTGATACTGCCTGACTGACAGACTGACTCACTGACTGACTGATACTGACTGACTGACTCACTGACTGACCGAGACTGACTGACTAACTGCCTGACTGACTGAGACTGGACTGACTGACTGACTGACTGACTGACTGACTAACTGACTGACTGAGACTGACTGACTGACTGCTTGACTCTCTGACTGGCTATTTCACTGACTGACTGAATGACTAAATGACTGACTGACACTGACTGACTGACTGCTTGACTACCTGACTGACTGCTTGACTGACTAACTGACTGGACAGGACTGACCGACTGACTGACTGACAGACTGACTGAATAAGGATGACTGACAGACTGACTGAATAAGGCTGACTGACTGACTGACTGACAGACTGACTGACTGAATGACTGACTGACTGACTGACCGAGACTGACTGACTGACTGACTGAGACTGGACTGGACTGACTGACTGACTGACTGACTGAGACTGACTGACTGCTTTAGTGACTAACTGACTGCACAGGACTGACCGACTGACTGACTGACTGACTGCCTGACTGACCGACTGACTGACAGACTGACTGAATAAGGATGACTGACAGACTGACTGAATAAGGCTGACTGACTGACTGACTGACAGACTGACTGAATAAGGCTGACCGACTGACTGACTGCCTGACTGACTGACTGACTGAATGACTGACTGACTGACTGACCGAGACTGACTGACTGACTGCTTTAGTGACTAACTGACTGCACAGGACTGACCGACTGACTGACTGCCTGACTGACTGACTGACTGAATGACTGACTGACTGAGACTAAATGACTGACTGCTTGACTGACTGGCTGAAGGACTAACTGACTGACTGAGTGACTGACTGACTGGACTGACTGACTGAGACTGAATGACTGAGTGCTTGACTGATTGACTGTCAGACTGACTGACTGACTTCGCAAAAGGGAAAAATAAAAAAAAAAAGAATTATAAAATTAGAAAAAAAATATTTGCATTTAAGATTTCCTTTCCGGCCGGGACTTGAACCCAGTACCACGCGCTTGGAACCCAACGGTCTAGCCATTAGGCTATCGGAGCTCTGTCGATGGAAGTCTTAAATATAATAAAAACAAAAAATGCACCTTGGTAATTATTGATTCAAACACTTTGAAATTTACAGGTCGAATAATTAAACTGACTCAGAAATTTTCTCCCTACATAAATAATCAATATTCGCAAAAGAGAAAAATTAAAAAAAAAAGAAGAAGAAATTTCAAATTAGAAACTAAAAGTATACATTGAAGATTTTCGTACAGGCTGGGACTCGAACCCAGGGCCATTTGCTTGGAAGCCTAACACTCTAGCCATTAGTCTATGGGAGCTCTGTCGGTGGGAGTTTTAAATATAATAAAAACAAAAAATGCACCTTGGTAATTGTTTATTTAAACACTTTGAAATCTTCGTGTCGAAAAATTAAACTGACTCAGAATTTTCTTCCCAACATAAATAATCAATAATTGCAAAGGAAAGAAATTGAAAAAAAAAAGAATTTTCAAATTAGAAAAGAAATATATACATTGAAGATATTCGCTCCGGCTGGGACTCGAACCCAGGCCACTCGCTTGGAAGACCAGCGGTCTAGCCATTAGGCTATCGGAGTTCTGTCGAGCGGAGTCTTACTGCCTGACTGATACTGCCTGACTGACAGACTGACTCACTGACTGACTGATACTGACTGACTGACTCACTGACTGACCGAGACTGACTGACTGACAGACTGACTGACTAACTGACTGACTGAGACTGACTGACTGACTGCTTGACTCTCTGACTGGCTATTTCACTGACTGACTGAATGACTAAATGACTGACTGACACTGACTGACTGACTGCTTGACTACCTGACTGACTGCTTGACTGTCTAACTGACTGGACAGGACTGACCAAATGACTGACTGACAGACTGACTGAATAAGGATGACTGACAGACTGACTGAATAAGGCTGACTGACTGACTGACTGACAGACTGACTGAATAAGGCTGACCGACTGACTGACTGCCTGACTGACTGACTGACTGAATGACTGACTGACTGACTGACCGAGACTGACTGACTGACTGACTGAGACTGGACTGGACTGACTGACTGACTGATTGACTGAGACTGACTGACTCTTTTAGTGACTAACTGACTGCACAGGACTGACCGACTGACTGACTGACTGACTGACTGACTGACTGAGACTAAATGACTGACTGCTTGACTGACTGGCTGCAGGACTAACTGACTGACTGAGTGACTGACTGACTGGACTGACTGACTGAGACTGAATGACTGAGTGCTTGACTGATTGACTGTCAGACTGACTGACTGACTTCGCAAAAGGGAAAAATAAAAAAAAAGAATTATAAAATTAGAAAAAAATATTTGCATTTAAGATTTTCTTTCCGGCTGGGATTTGAACCCAGGGCGACACTCATGGAAGCCCAACGCTCTCGCCAATATACTATCGGATCTCTGTTGATCGGTGTCTTAATTATAATAAAAACAAAAAATGCACCTTAGTAATTATTGATATAAAATCTTTGAAATCTAAAGGTCGAATGATTAAACTGACTCAGAATTTTCTTCCGTACATAAATAATCCATATTTGCAAAAGAAAGAAATTGAAAAAAAAAAGAATCTTCAAATTAGAAGAGAAATATATACATGGAAGATTTTCGTTCCGGCCGGGACTCGAACTCAGTACCACGCGCTTGGAACCCAACGGTCTAGCCATTAGGCTATCGGAGCTCTGTCGATGGAAGTCTTAAATATAATAAAAACAAAAAATGCACCTTGGTAATTATTGATTCAAACACTTTGAAATTTACAGGTCGAATAATTAAACTGACTCAGAATTTTTCTCCCTACATAAATAATCAATATTCGCAAAAGAGAAAAATTTAAAAAAAAAGAAGAAGAAATTTCAAATTAGAAACTAAAAGTATACATTGAAGATTTTCGTTAAGGCTGGGACTCGAACCCAGGGCCACTCGCTTGGAAGCCTAACACTCTAGCCATTAGTCTATGGGAGCTCTGTCGGTGGGAGTTTTAAATATAATAAAAACAAAAAATGCACCTTGGGAATTGTTTATTTAAACACTTTGAAATCTTCGTGTCGAAAAATTAAACTGACTCAGAATTTTCTTCCCTACATAAATAATCAATAATTGCAAAGGAAAGAAATTGAAAAAAAAAGAATTTTCAAATTAGAAAAGAAATATATACATTGAAGATATTCGCTCCGGCTGGGACTCGAACCCAGGCCACTCGCTTGGAAGACCAGCGGTCTAGCCATTAGGCTATCGGAGTTCTGTCGAGCGGAGTCTTACTGCCTGACTGATACTGCCTGACTGACAGACTGACTCACTGATACTGACTGACTGACTCACTGACTGACCGAGACTGACTGACTAACTGCCTGACTGACTGAGACTGGACTGACTGACTGACTGACTGACTGACTGACTAACTGACTGACTGAGACTGACTGACTGACTGCTTGACTCTCTGACTGGCTATTTCACTGACTCACTGATTGACTAAATGACTGACTGACACTGACTGACTGACTGCTTGACTACCTGACTGACTGCTTGACTGACTAACTGACTGGACAGGACTGACCGACTGACTGACTGACAGACTGACTGAATAAGGATGACTGACAGACTGACTGAATAAGGCTGACTGACTGACTGACTGACAGACTGACTGAATAAGGCTGACCGACTGACTGACTGCCTGACTGACTGACTGACTGAATGACTGACTGACTGACTGACCGAGACTGACTGACTGACTGACTGAGACTGGACTGGACTGACTGACTGACTGACTGACTGAGACTGACTGACTGCTTTAGTGACTAACTGACTGCACAGGACTGACCGACTGACTGACTGACTGACTGCCTGACTGACTGACTGACTGAGACTAAATGACTGACTGCTTGACTGACTGGCTGAAGGACTAACTGACTGACTGAGTGACTGACTGACTGGACTGACTGACTGAGACTGAATGACTGAGTGCTTGACTGATTGACTGTCAGACTGACTGACTGACTTCGCAAAAGGGAAAAATAAAAAAAAAGAATTATAAAATTAGAAAAAAATATTTGCTTTTAAGATTTCCTTTCCGGCTGGGATTTGAACCCAGGGCGACACTCATGGAAGCCCAACGCTCTCGCCAATATACTATCGGATCTCTGTTGATCGGTGTCTTAATTATAATAAAAACAAAAAATGCACCTTAGTAATTATTGATCTGAAATCTTTGAAATCTAAAGGTCGAATGATTAAACTGACTCAGAATTTTCTTCCGTACATAAATAATCCATATTTGCAAAAGAAAGAAATTGAAAAAAAAAAAATCTTCAAATTAGAAGAGAAATATATACATGGAAGATTTTCGTTCCGGCCGGGACTCGAACCCAGTACCACGCGCTTGGAACCCAACGGTCTAGCCATTAGGCTATCGGAGCTCTGTCGATGGAAGTCTTAAATATAATAAAAACAAAAAATGCACCTTGGTAATTATTGATTCAAACACTTTGAAATTTACAGGTCGAATAATTAAACTGACTCAGAATTTTTCTCCCTACATAAATAATCAATATTCGCAAAAGAGAAAAGTTAAAAAAAAAAGAAGAAGAAATTTCAAATTAGAAACTAAAAGTATACATTGAAGATTTTCGTTCAGGCTGGGACTCGAACCCAGGGCCACTCGCTTGGAAGCCTAACACTCTAGCCATTAGTCTATGGGAGCTCTGTCGGTGGGAGTTTTAAATATAATAAAAACAAAAAATGCACCTTGGTAATTGTTTATTTAAACACTTTGAAATCTTCGTGTCGAAAAATTAAACTGGCTCAGAATTTTCTTCCCTACATAAATAATCAATAATTGCAAAGGAAAGAAATTGAAAAAAAAAAGAATTTTCAAATTAGAAAAGAAATATATACATTGAAGATATTCGCTCCGGCTGGGACTCGAACCCAGGCCACTCGCTTGGAAGACCAGCGGTCTAGCCATTAGGCTATCGGAGTTCTGTCGAGCGGAGTCTTACTGCCTGACTGATACTGCCTGACTGACAGACTGACTCACTGACTGACTGATACTGACTGACTGACTCACTGACTGACCGAGACTGACTGACTAACTGCCTGACTGACTGAGACTAGACTGACTGACTGACTGACTGACTGACTGACTGACTGACTGACTAACTGACTAACTGAGACTGACTGACTGACTGCTTGACTCTCTGACTGGCTATTTCACTGACTGACTGAATGACTAAATGACTGACTGACACTGACTGACTGACTGCTTGACTACCTGACTGACTGCTTGACTGACTAACTGACTGGACAGGACTGACCGACTGACTGACTGACAGACTGACTGAATAAGGATGACTGACAGACGGACTGAATAAGGCTGACTGACTGACTGACTGACAGACTGACTGAATAAGGCTGACCGACTGACTGACTGCCTGACTGACTGACTGACTGAATGACTGACTGACTGACTGACCGAGACTGACTGACTGACTGACTGAGACTGGACTGGACTGACTGACTGACTGACTGACTGAGACTGACTGACTGCTTTAGTGACTAACTGACTGCACAGGACTGACCGACTGACTGACTGACTGACTGCTTGACTGACTGACTGACTGAATGACTGACTGACTGAGACTAAATGACTGACTGCTTGACTGACTGGCTGAAGGACTAACTGAGTGACTGAGTGACTGACTGACTGGACTGACTGACTGAGACTGAATGACTGAGTGCTTGACTGATTGACTGTCAGACTGACTGACTGACTTCGCAAAAGGGAAAAATAAAAAAAAAAAGTATTAGAAAATTGAAAAAAATATTTGCATTTAAGATTTCCTTTCCGGCTGGGATTTGAACCCAGGGAGACACTCATGGAAGCCCAACGCTCTCGCCAATATACTATCGGATCTCTGTTGATCGGTGTCTTAATTATAATAAAAACAAAAAATGCACCTTAGTAATTATTGATCTAAAATCTTTGAAATCTAAAGGTCGAATGATTAAACTGAATCAGAATTTTCTTCCGTACATAAATAATCCATATTTGCAAAAGAAAGAAATTGAAAAAAAAAAGAATCTTTAAATTAGTAGAGAAATATATACATGGAAGATTTTCGTTCCGGCCGGGACTCGAACCCAGTACCACGCGCTTGGAACCCAACGGTCTAGCCATTAGGCTATCGGAGCTCTGTCGATGGAAGTCTTAAATATAATAAAAACAAAAAATTAACCTTGGTAATTATTGATTCAAACACTTTGAAATTTACAGGTCGAATAAATAAACTGACTCAGAATTTTTCTCCCTACATAAATAATCAATATTCGCAAAAGAGAAAAATTAAAAAAAAAGAAGAAGAAATTTCAAATTAGAAACTAAAAGTATACATTGAAGATTTTCGTTCAGGCTGGGACTCGAACCCAGGGCCACTCGCTTGGAAGCCTAACACTCTAGCCATTAGTCTATGGGAGCTCTGTCGGTGGGAGTTTTAAATATAATAAAAACAAAAAATGCACCTTGGTAATTGTTTATTTAAACACTTTGAAATCTTCGTGTCGAAAAATTAAACTGACTCAGAATTTTCTTCCCTACATAAATAATCAATAATTGCAAAGGAAAGAAATTGAAAAAAAAAAGAATTTTCAAATTAGAAAAGAAATATATACATTGAAGATATTCGCTCCGGCTGGGACTCGAACCCAGGCCACTCGCTTGGAAGACCAGCGGTCTAGCCATTAGGCTATCGGAGTTCTGTCGAGCGGAGTCTTACTGCCTGACTGATACTGCCTGACTGACAGACTGACTCACTGACTGACTGATACTGACTGACTGACTCACTGACTGACCGAGACTGACTGACTAACTGCCTGACTGACTGAGACTGGACTGACTGACTGACTGACTGACTGACTGACTAACTGACTGACTGAGACTGACTGACTGACTGCTTGACTCTCTGACTGGCTATTTCACTGACTGACTGAATGACTAAATGACTGACTGACACTGACTGACTGACTGCTTGACTACCTGACTGACTGCTTGACTGACTAACTGACTGGACAGGACTGACCGACTGACTGACTGACAGACTGACTGAATAAGGATGACTGACAGACTGACTGAATAAGGCTGACTGACTGACTGACTGACAGACTGACTGAATAAGGCTGACCGAATGACTGACTGCCTGACTGACTGACTGACTGAATGACTGACTGACTGACTGACCGAGACTGACTGACTGACTGAGACTGGACTGGACTGACTGACTGACTGAGACTGGACTGGACTGACTGACTGACTGACTGACTGAGACTGACTGACTGCTTTAGTGACTAACTGACTGCACAGGACTGACCGACTGACTGACTGACTGACTGCCTGACTGACTGACTGACTGACTGAATGACTGACTGAGACTAAATGACTGACTGCTTGACTGACTGGCTGAAGGACTAACTGACTGACTGAGTGACTGACTGACTGGACTGACTGACTGAGACTGAATGACTGAGTGCTTGACTGATTGACTGTCAGACTGACTGACTTCGCAAAAGGGAAAAATAAAAAAAAAAGAATTATAAAATTAGAAAAAAATATTTGCATTTAAGATTTCCTTTCCGGCAGGGATTTGAACCCAGGGCGACACTCATGGAAGCCCAACGCTCTCGCCAATATACTATCGGATCTCTGTTGATCGGTGTCTTAATTATAATAAAAACAAAAAATGCACCTTAGTAATTATTGATCTAAAATCTTTGAAATCTAAAGGTCGAATGATTAAACTGACTCAGAATTTTCTTCCGTACATAAATAATCCGTATTTGCAAAAGAAAGAAATTGAAAAAAAAAGAATCTTCAAATTAGAAGAGAAATATATACATGGAAGATTTTCGTTCCGGCCGGGACTCGAACCCAGTACCACGCGCTTGGAACCCAACGGTCTAGCCATTAGGCTATCGGAGCTCTGTCGATGGATGTCTTAAATATAATAAAAACAAAAAATGCACCTTGGTAATTATTGATTCAAACACTTTGAAATTTACAGGTCGAATAATTAAACTGACTCAGAATTTTTCTCCCTACATAAATAATCAATATTCGCAAAAGAGAAAAATTAAAAAAAAAAGAAGAAGAAATTTCAAATTAGAAACTAAAAGTATACATTGAAGATTTTCGTTCAGGCTGGGACTCGAACCCAGGGCCACTCGCTTGGAAGCCTAACACTCTTGCCATTAGTCTATGGGAGCTCTGTCGGTGGGAGTTTTAAATATAATAAAAACAAAAAATGCACCTTGGTAATTGTTTATTTAAACACTTTGAAATCTTCGTGTCGAAAAATTAAACTGACTCTGAATTTTCTTCCTTACATAAATAATCAATAATTGCAAAGGAAAGAAATTGAAAAAAAAAAAAAGAATTTTCAAATTAGAAAAGAAATATATACATTGAAGATATTCGCTCCGGCTGGGACTCGAACGCAGGCCACTCGCTTGGAAGACCAGCGGTCTAGCCATTAGGCTATCGGAGTTCTGTCGAGCGGAGTCTTACTGCCTGACTGATACTGCCTGACTGACAGACTGACTCACTGACTGACTGATACTGACTGACTGACTCACTGACTGACCGAGACTGACTGACTAACTGCCTGACTGACTGAGACTGGACTGACTGACTGACTGACTGACTGACTGACTAACTAACTGACTGAGACTGACTGACTGACTGCTTGACTCTCTGACTGGCTATTTCACTGACTGACTGAATGACTAAATGACTGACTGACACTGACTGACTGACTGCTTGACTACCTGACTGACTGCTTGACTGACTAACTGACTGGACAGGACTGACCGACTGACTGACTGACAGACTGACTGAATAAGGATGACTGACAGACTGACTGAATAAGGCTGACTGACTGACTGACTGACAGACTGAATGACTGACTGACTGACTGACCGAGACTGACTGACTGACTGACTGAGACTGGACTGGACTGACTGACTGACTGACTGACTGAGACTGACTGACTGCTTTAGTGACTAACTGACTGCACAGGACTGACCGAATGACTGACTGACTGACTGCCTGACTGACTGACTGTCAGACTGACTGACTGACTTCGCAAAAGGGAAAAATAAAAAAAAAGAATTATAAAATTAGAAAAAAAATATTTGCATTTAAGATTTCCTTTCCGGCCGGGACTCGAACCCAGTACCACGCGCTAGGAACCCAACGGTCTATCCATTAGGCTATCGGAGCTCTGTCGATGGAAGTCTTAAATATAATAAAAACAAAAAATGCACCTTGGTAATTATTGATTCAAACACTTTGAAATTTACAGGTCGAATAATTAAACTGACTCAGAATTTTTCTCCCTACATAAATAATCAATATTCGCAAAAGAGAAAAATTAAAAAAAAAGAAGAAGAAATTTCAAATTAGAAACTAAAAGTATACATTGAAGATTTTCGTTCAGGCTGGGACTCGAACCCAGGGCCACTCGCTTGGAAGCCTAACACTCTAGCCATTAGTCTATGGGAGCTCTGTCGGTGGGAGTTTTAAATATAATAAAAACAAAAAATGCACCTTGGTAATTGTTTATTTAAACACTTTGAAATCTTCGTGTCGAAAAATTAAACTGACTCAGAATTTTCTTCCTTACATAAATAATCAATAATTGCAAAGGAAAGAAATTGAAAAAAAAAGAATTTTCAAATTAGAAAAGAAATATATACATTGAAGATATTCGCTCCGGCTGGGACTCGAACCCAGGCCACTCGCTTGGAAGACCAGCGGTCTAGCCATTAGGCTATCGGAGTTCTGTCGAGCGGAGTCTTACTGCCTGACTAATATTGCCTGACTGACAGACTGACTCACTGACTGACTGATACTGACTGACTGACTCACTGACTGACCGAGACTGACTGACTAACTGCCTGACTGACTGAGACTGGACTGACTGACTGACTGACTGACTGACTGACTAACTGACTGACTGAGACTGACTGACTGACTGCTTGACTCTCTGACTGGCTATTTCACTGACTGACTGAATGACTAAATGACTGACTGACACTGACTGACTGACTGCTTGACTACCTGACTGACTGCTTGACTGACTAACTGACTGGACAGGACTGCCCGACTGACTGACTGACAGACTGACTGAATAAGGATGACTGACAGACTGACTCAATAAGGCTGACTGACTGACTGACTGACAGACTGACTGAATAAGGCTGACCGACTGACTGACTGCCTGACTAACTGACTGACTGAATGACTGACTGACTGACTGACCGAGACTGACTGACTGACTGACTGAGACTGGACTGGACTGACTGACTGACTGACTGACTGAGACTGACTGACTGCTTTAGTGACTAACTGACTGCACAGGACTGACCGACTGACTGACTGACTGACTGCCTGACTGACTGACTGACTGAATGACTGACTGACTGAGACTAAATGACTGACTGCTTGACTGACTGGCTGAAGGACTAACTGACTGACTGAGTGACTGACTGACTGGACTGACTGACTGAGACTGAATGACTGAGTGCTTGACTGATTGACTGTCAGACTGACTGACTGACTTCGCAAAAGGGAAAAATAAAAAAAAAGAATTATAAAATTAGAAAAAAATATTTGCATTTAAGATTTCCTTTCCGGCAGGGATGTGAACCCAGGGCGACACACATGGAAGCCCAACGCTCTCGCCAATATACTATCGGATCTCTGTTGATCGGTGTCTTAATTATAATAAAAACAAAAAATGCACCTTAGTAATTATTGATCTAAAATCTTTGAAATCTAAAGGTCGAATGATTAAACTGACTCAGAATTTTCTTCCGTACATAAATAATCCGTATTTGCAAAAGAAAGAAATTGAAAAAAAAAGAATCTTCAAATTAGAAGAGAAATATATACATGGAAGGTTTTCGTTCCGGCCGGGACTCGAACCCAGTACCACGCGCTTGGAACCCAACGGTCTAGCCATTAGGCTATCGGAGCTCTGTCGATGGATGTCTTAAATATAATAAAAACAAAAAATGCACCTTGGTAATTATTGATTCAAACACTTTGAAATTTACAGGTCGAATAATTAAACTGACTCAGAATTTTTCTCCCTACATAAATAATCAATATTCGCAAAAGAGAAAAATTAAAAAAAAAAGAAGAAGAAATTTCAAATTAGAAACTAAAAGTATACATTGAAGATTTTCGTTCAGGCTGGGACTCGAACCCAGGGCCACTCGCTTGGAAGCCTAACACTCTTGCCATTAGTCTATGGGAGCTCTGTCGGTGGGAGTTTTAAATATAATAAAAACAAAAAATGCACCTTGGTAATTGTTTATTTAAACACTTTGAAATCTTCGTGTCGAAAAATTAAACTGACTCAGAATTTTCTTCCTTACATAAATAATCAATAATTGCAAAGGAAAGAAATTGAAAAAAAAAAGAATTTTCAAATTAGAAAAGAAATATATACATTGAAGATATTCGCTCCGGCTGGGACTCGAACGCAGGCCACTCGCTTGGAAGACCAGCGGTCTAGCCATTAGGCTATCGGAGTTCTGTCCAGCGGAGTCTTACTGCCTGACTGATACTGCCTGACTGACAGACTGACTCACTGACTGACTGATACTGACTGACTGACTCACTGACTGACCGAGACTGACTGACTAACTGCCTGACTGACTGAGACTGGACTGACTGACTGACTGACTGACTGACTGACTAACTAACTGACTGAGACTGACTGACTGACTGCTTGACTCTCTGACTGGCTATTTCACTGACTGACTGAATGACTAAATGACTGACTGACACTGACTGACTGACTGCTTGACTACCTGACTGACTGCTTGACTGACTAACTGACTGGACAGGACTGACCGACTGACTGACTGACAGACTGACTGAATAAGGATGACTGACAGACTGACTGAATAAGGCTGACTGACTGACTGACTGACAGACTGAATGACTGACTGACTGACTGACCGAGACTGACTGACTGACTGACTGAGACTGGACTGGACTGACTGACTGACTGACTGACTGAGACTGACTGACTGCTTTAGTGACTAACTGACTGCACAGGACTGACCGAATGACTGACTGACTGACTGCCTGACTGACTGACTGTCAGACTGACTGACTGACTTCGCAAAAGGGAAAAATAAAAAAAAAGAATTATAAAATTAGAAAAAAATATTTGCATTTAAGATTTCCTTTCCGGCCGGGACTCGAACCCAGTACCACGCGCTAGGAACCCAACGGTCTATCCATTAGGCTATCGGAGCTCTGTCGATGGAAGTCTTAAATATAATAAAAACAAAAAATGCACCTTGGTAATTATTGATTCAAACACTTTGAAATTTACAGGTCGAATAATTAAACTGACTCAGAATTTTTCTCCCTACATAAATAATCAATATTTGCAAAAGAGAAAAATTAAAAAAAAAGAAGAAGAAATTTCAAATTAGAAACTAAAAGTATACATTGAAGATTTTCGTTCAGGCTGGGACTCGAACCCAGGGCCACTCGCTTGGAAGCCTAACACTCTAGCCATTAGTCTATGGGAGCTCTGTCGGTGGGAGTTTTAAATATAATAAAAACAAAAAATGCACCTTGGTAATTGTTTATTTAAACACTTTGAAATCTTCGTGTCGAAAAATTAAACTGACTCAGAATTTTCTTCCCTACATAAATAATCAATAATTGCAAAGGAAAGAAATTGAAAAAAAAAAGAATTTTCAAATTAGAAAAGAAATATATACATTGAAGATATTCGCTCCGGCTGGGACTCGAACCCAGGCCACTCGCTTGGAAGACCAGCGGTCTAGCCATTAGGCTATCGGAGTTCTGTCGAGCGGAGTCTTACTGCCTGACTAATACTGCCTGACTGACAGACTGACTCACTGACTGACTGATACTGACTGACTGACTCACTGACTGACCGAGACTGACTGACTGACTGACTGATACTGACTGACTGACTCACTGACTGACCGAGACTGACTGACTAACTGCCTGACTGACTGAGACTGGACTGACTGACTGACTGACTGACTGACTGACTAACTGACTGACTGAGACTGACTGACTGACTGCTTGACTCTCTGACTGGCTATTTCACTGACTGACTGAATGACTAAATGACTGACTGACACTGACTGACTGACTGCTTGACTACCTGACTGACTGCTTGACTGACTAACTGACTGGACAGGACTGCCCGACTGACTGACTGACAGACTGACTGAATAAGGATGACTGACAGACTGACTCAATAAGGCTGACTGACTGACTGACTGACAGACTGACTGAATAAGGCTGACCGACTGACTGACTGCCTGACTAACTGACTGACTGAATGACTGACTGACTGACTGACCGAGACTGACTGACTGACTGACTGAGACTGGACTGGACTGACTGACTGACTGACTGACTGAGACTGACTGACTGCTTTAGTGACTAACTGACTGCACAGGACTGACCGACTGACTGACTGACTGACTGCCTGACTGACTGACTGACTGAATGACTGACTGACTGAGACTAAATGACTGACTGCTTGACTGACTGGCTGAAGGACTAACTGACTGACTGAGTGACTGACTGACTGGACTGACTGACTGAGACTGAATGACTGAGTGCTTGACTGATTGACTGTCAGACTGACTGACTGACTTCGCAAAAGGGAAAAATAAAAATAAAAGAATTATAAAATTAGAAAAAAATATTTGCATTTAAGATTTCCTTTCCGGCTGGGATTTGAACCCAGGGCGACACTCATGGAAGCCCAACGCTCTCGCCAATATACTATCGGATCTCTGTTGATCGGTGTCTTGATTATAATAAAAACAAAAAATGCACCTTAGTAATTATTGATCTAAAATCTTTGAAATCTAAAGGTCGAATGATTAAACTGACTCAGAATTTTCTTCCGTACATAAATAATCCATATTTGCAAAAGAAAGAAATTGAAAAAAAAAAAGAATCTTCAAATTAGAAGAGAAATATATACATGGAAGATTTTCGTTCCGGCCGGGACTCGAACCCAGTACCACGCGCTTGGAACCCAACGGTCTAGCCATTAGGCTATCGGAGCTCTGTCGATGGAAGTCTTAAATATAATAAAAACAAAAAATGCACCTTGGTAATTATTGATTCAAACACTTTGAAATTTACAGGTCGAATAATTAAACTGACTCAGAATTTTTCTCCCTACATAAATAATCAATATTCGGAAAAGAGAAAAATTAAAAAAAAAAAGAAGAAGAAATTTCAAATTAGAAACTAAAAGTATACATTGAAGATTTTCGTTCAGGCTGGGACTCGAACCCAGGGCCACTCGCTTGGAAGCCTAACACTCTAGCCATTAGTCTATGGGAGCTCTGTCGGTGGGAGTTTTAAATATAATAAAAACAAAAAATGCACCTTGGTAATTGTTTATTTAAACACTTTGAAATCTTCGTGTCGAAAAATTAAACTGACTCAGAATTTTCTTCCCTACATAAATAATCAATAATTGCAAAGGAAAGAAATTGAAAAAAAAAAGAATTTTCAAATTAGAAAAGAAATATATACATTGAAGATATTCGCTCCGGCTGGGACTCGAACCCAGGCCACTCGCTTGGAAGACCAGCGGTCTAGCCATTAGGCTATCGGAGTTCTGTCGAGCGGAGTCTTACTGCCTGACTGATACTGCCTGACTGACAGACTGACTCACTGACTGACTGATACTGACTGACTGACTCACTGACTGACCGAGACTGACTGACTAACTGCCTGACTGACTGAGACTGGACTGACTGACTGACTGACTGACTGACTGACTAACTGACTGACTGAGACTGACTGACTGACTGCTTGACCCTCTGACTGGCTATTTCACTGACTGACTGAATGACTAAATGACTGACTGACACTGACTGACTGACTGCTTGACTACCTGACTGACTGCTTGACTGACTAACTGACTGGACAGGACTGACCGACTGACTGACTGACAGACTGACTGAATAAGGATGACTGACAGACTGACTGAATAAGGCTGACTGACTGACTGACTGACAGACTGACTGAATAAGGCTGACCGACTGACTGACTGCCTGACTGACTGACTGACTGAATAACTGACTGACTGAATGACCGAGACTGACTGACTGACTGACTGAGACTGGACTGGACTGACTGACTGACTGAGACTGACTGACTGCTTTAGTGACTAACTGACTGCACAGGACTGACCGACTGACAGACTGACTGACTGCCTGACTGACTGAATGACTGACTGACTGAGACTAAATGACTGACTGCTTGACTGACTGGCTGAAGGACTAACTGACTGACTGAGTGACTGACTGACTGGACTGACTGACTGAGACTGAATGACTGAGTGCTTGACTGATTGACTGTCAGACTGACTGACTGACTTCGCAAAAGGGAAAAATAAAAATAAAAGAATTATAAAATTAGAAAAAAATATTTGCATTTAAGATTTCCTTTCCGGCTGGGATTTGAACCCAGGGCGACACTCATGGAAGCCCAACGCTCTCGCCAATATACTATCGGATCTCTGTTGATCGGTGTCTTAATTATAATAAAAACAAAAAATGCACCTTAGTAATTATTGATCTAAAATCTTTGAAATCTAAAGGTCGAATGATTAAACTGACTCAGAACTTTCTTCCGTACATAAATAATCCATATTTGCAAAAGAAAGAAATTGAAAAAAAAAGAATCTTCAAATCAGAAGAGAAATATATACATGGAAGATTTTCGTTCCGGCCGGGACTCGAACCCAGTACCACGCGCTTGGAACCCAACGGTCTAGCCATTAGGCTATCGGAGCTCTGTTGATGGAAGTCTTAAATATAATAAAAACAAAAAATGCACCTTGGTAATTATTGATTCAAACACTTTGAAATTTACAGGTCGAATAATTAAACTGACTCAGAATTTTTCTCCCTACATAAATAATCAATATTCGCAAAAGAGAAAAATTAAAAAAAAAGAAGAAATTTCAAATTAGAAACTAAAAGTATAAATTGAAGATTTTCGTTCAGGCTGGGACTCGAACCCAGGGCCACTCGCTTGGAAGCCTAACACTCTAGCCATTAGTCTATGGGAGCTCTGTCGGTGGGAGTTTTAAATATAATAAAAACAAAAAATGCACCTTGGTAATTGTTTATTTAAACACTTTGAAATCTTCGTGTCGAAAAATTAAACTGACTCAGAATTTTCTTCCCTACATAAATAATCAATAATTGCAAAGGAAAGAAATTGAAAAAAAAAAGAATTTTCAAATTAGAAAAGAAATATATACATTGAAGATATTCGCTCCGGCTGGGACTCGAACCCAGGATAATCGCTTGGAAGACCAGCGGTCTAGCCATTAGGCTATCGGAGTTCTGTCGAGCGGAGTCTTACTGCCTGACTGATACTGCCTGACTGACAGACTGACTCACTGACTGACTGACACTGACTGACTGACTCACTGACTGACCGAGACTGACTGACTAACTGAATGACTGACTGAGACTGGACTGACTGACTGACTGACTGACTGAGACTGACTGACTGACTGCTTGACTCTCTGACTGGCTATTTCACTGACTGACTGAATGACTAAATGACTGACTGACACTGACTGACTGACTGCTTGACTACCTGACTGACTGCTTGACTGACTAACTGACTGGACAGGACTGACCGACTGACTGACTGACAGACTGACTGAATAAGGATGACTGACAGACTGACTGACAGACTGACTGAATAAGGCTGACCGACTGACTGACTGCCTGACTGACTGACTGACTGAATGACTGACTGACTGACTGACCGAGACTGACTGACTGACTGACTGAGACTGGACTGGACTGACTGACTGACTGACTGACTGAGACTGACTGACTGCTTTAGTGACTAACTGACTGCACAGGACTGACCGACTGACTGACTGCCTGACTGACTGACTGACTGAATGACTGACTGACTGAGACTAAATGACTGACTGCTTGACTGACTGGCTGAAGGACTAACTGACTGACTGAGTGACTGACTGACTGGACTGACTGACTGAGACTGAATGACTGAGTGCTTGACTGATTGACTGTCAGACTGACTGACTGACTTCGCAAAAGGGAAAAATAAAAAAAAAAAGAATTATAAAATTAGAAAAAAATATTTGCATTTAAGATTTCCTTTCCGGCTGGGATTTGAACCCAGGGCGACACTCATGGAAGCCCAACGCTCTCGCCAATATACTATCGGATCTCTGTTGATCGGTGTCTTAATTATAATAAAAACAAAAAATGCACCTTAGTAATTATTGATCTAAAATCTTTGAAATCTAAAGGTCGAATGATTAAACTGACTCAGAATTTTCTTCCGTACATAAATAATCCATATTTGCAAAAGAAAGAAATTGAAAAAAAAAAGAATCTTCAAATTAGAAAAGAAATATATACATGGAAGATTTTCGTTCCGGCCGGGACTCGAACCCAGTACCACGCGCTTGGAACCCAACGGTCTAGCCATTAGGCTATCGGAGCTCTGTCGATGGAAGTCTTAAATATAATGAAAACAAAAAATGCACCTTGGTAATTATTGATTCAAACACTTTGAAATTTACAGGTCGAATAATTAAACTGACTCAGAATTTTTTTCCCTACATAAATAATCAATATTCGCAAAAGAGAAAAATTAAAAAAAAAGAAGAAGAAATTTCAAATTAGAAACTAAAAGTATACATTGAAGATTTTCGTTCAGGCTGGGACTCGAACCCAGGGCCACTCGCTTGGAAGCCTAACACTCTAGCCATTAGTCTATGGGAGCTCTGTCGGTGGGAGTTTTAAATATAATAAAAACAAAAAATGCACCTTGGTAATTGTTTATTTAAACACTTTGAAATCTTCGTGTCGAAAAATTAAACTGACTCAGAATTTTCTTCCCTACATAAATAATCAATAATTGCAAAGGAAAGAAATTGAAAAAAAAAAAGAATTTTCAAATTAGAATAGAAATATATACATTGAAGATATTCGCTCCGGCTGGGACTCGAACCCAGGCCACTCGCTTGGAAGACCAGCGGTCTAGCCATTAGGCTATCGGAGTTCTGTCGAGCGGAGTCTTACTGCCTGACTGATACTGCCTGACTGACAGACTGACTCACTGACTGACTGATACTGACTGACTGACTCACTGACTGACCGAGACTGACTGACTAACTGCCTGACTGACTGAGACTGGACTGACTGACTGACTGACTGACTGACTGACTAACTGACTGACTGAGACTGACTGACTGACTGCTTGACTCTCTGACTGGCTATTTCACTGACTGACTGAATGACTAAATGACTGACTGACACTGACTGACTGACTGCTTGACTACCTGACTGACTGCTTGACTGACTAACTGACTGGACAGGACTGACCGACTGACTGACTGACAGACTGACTGAATAAGGATGACTGACAGACTGACTGAATAAGGCTGACTGACTGACTGACTGACAGACTGACTGAATAAGGCTGACCGACTGACTGACTGCCTGACTGACTGACTGACTGAATAACTGACTGACTGAATGACCGAGACTGACTGACTGACTGACTGAGACTGGACTGGACTGACTGAATGACTGAGACTGACTGACTGCTTTAGTGACTAACTGACTGCACAGGAGAGACCGACTGACAGACTGACTGACTGCCTGACTGACTGAATGACTGACTGACTGAGACTAAATGACTGACTGCTTGACTGACTGGCAGAAGGACTAACTGACTGACTGAGTGACTGACTGACTGGACTGACTGACTGAGACTGAATGACTGAGTGCTTGACTGATTGACTGTCAGACTGACTGACTGACTTCGCAAAAGGGAAAAATAAAAATAAAAGAATTATAAAATTAGAAAAAAATATTTGCATTTTAGATTTCCTTTCCGGCTGGGATTTGAACCCAGGGCGACACTCATGGAAGCCCAACGCTCTCGCCAATATACTATCGGATCTCTGTTGATCGGTGTCTTAATTATAATAAAAACAAAAAATGCACCTTAGTAATTATTGATCTAAAATCTTTGAAATCTAAAGGTCGAATGATTAAACTGACTCAGAACTTTCTTCCGTACTTAAATAATCCATATTTGCAAAAGAAAGAAATTGAAAAAAAAAGAATCTTCAAATCAGAAGAGAAATATATACATGGAAGATTTTCGTTCCGGCCGGGACTCGAACCCAGTACCACGCGCTTGGAACCCAACGGTCTAGCCATTAGGCTATCGGAGCTCTGTTGATGGAAGTCTTAAATATAATAAAAACAAAAAATGCACCTTGGTAATTATTGATTCAAACACTTTGAAATTTACAGGTCGAATAATTAAACTGACTCAGAATTTTTCTCCCTACATAAATAATCAATATTCGCAAAAGAGAAAAATTAAAAAAAAAGAAGAAATTTCAAATTAGAAACTAAAAGTATAAATTGAAGATTTTCGTTCAGGCTGGGACTCGAACCCAGGGCCACTCGCTTGGAAGCCTAACACTCTAGCCATTAGTCTATGGGAGCTCTGTCGGTGGGAGTTTTAAATATAATAAAAACAAAAAATGCACCTTGGTAATTGTTTATTTAAACACTTTGAAATCTTTGTGTCGAAAAATTAAACTGACTCAGAATTTTCTTCCCTACATAAATAATCAATAATCGTAAAGGAAAGAAATTGAAAAAAAAAAGAATTTTCAAATTAGAAAAGAAATATATACATTGAAGATATTCGCTCCGGCTGGGACTCGAACCCAGGCCAATCGCTTGGAAGACCAGCGGTCTAGCCATTAGGCTATCGGAGTTCTGTCGAGCGGAGTCTTACTGCCTGACTGATACTGCCTGACTGACAGACTGACTCACTGACTGACTGACACTGACTGACTGACTCACTGACTGACCGAGACTGACTGACTAACTGAATGACTGACTGAGACTGGACTGACTGACTGACTGACTGACTGAGACTGACTGACTGACTGCTTGACTCTCTGACTGGCTATTTCACTGACTGACTGAATGACTAAATGACTGACTGACACTGACTGACTGACTGCTTGACTACCTGACTGACTGCTTGACTGACTAACTGACTGGACAGGACTGACCGACTGACTGACTGACAGACTGACTGAATAAGGATGACTGACAGACTGACTGACAGACTGACTGAATAAGGCTGACCGACTGACTGACTGCCTGACTGACTGACTGACTGAATGACTGACTGACTGACTGACCGAGACTGACTGACTGACTGACTGAGACTGGACTGGACTGACTGACTGACTGACTGACTGAGACTGACTGACTGCTTTAGTGACTAACTGACTGCACAGGACTGACGACTGACTGACTGCCTGACTGACTGACTGACTGAATGACTGACTGACTGAGACTAAATGACTGACTGCTTGACTGACTGGCTGAAGGACTAACTGACTGACTGAGTGACTGACTGACTGGACTGACTGACTGAGACTGAATGACTGAGTGCTTGACTGATTGACTGTCAGACTGACTGACTGACTTCGCAAAAGGGAAAAATAAAAAAAAAAGAATTATAAAATTAGAAAAAAATATTTGCATTTAAGATTTCCTTTCCGGCTGGGATTTGAACCCAGGGCGACACTCATGGAAGCCCAACGCTCTCGCCAATATACTATCGGATCTCTGTTGATCGGTGTCTTAATTATAATAAAAACAAAAAATGCAACTTAGTAATTATTGATCTAAAATCTTTGAAATCTAAAGGTCGAATGATTAAACTGACTCAGAATTTTCTTCCGTACATAAATAATCCATATTTGCAAAAGAAAGAAATTGAAAAAAAAAAGAATCTTCAAATTAGAAGAGAAATATATACACGGAAGATTTTCGTTCCGGACGGGACTCGAACCCAGTACCACGCGCTTGGAACCCAACGGTCTAGCCATTAGGCTATCGGAGCTCTGTCGCTGGAAGTCTTAAATATAATGAAAACAAAAAATGCACCTTGGTAATTATTGATTCAAACACTTTGAAATTTACAGGTCGAATAATTAAACTGACTCAGAATTTTTTTCCCTACATAAATAATCAATATTCGCAAAAGAGAAAAATTAAAAAAAAAGAAGAAGAAATTTCAAATTAGAAACTAAAAGTATACATTGAAGATTTTCGTTCGGGCTGGGACTCGAACCCAGGGCCACTCGCTTGGAAGCCTAACACTCTAGCCATTAGTCTATGGGAGCTCTGTCGGTGGGAGTTTTAAATATAATAAAAACAAAAAATGCACCTTGGTAATTGTGTATTTAAACACTTTGAAATCTTCGTGTCGAAAAATTAAACTGACTCAGAATTTTCTTCCCTACATAAATAATCAATAATTGCAAAGGAAAGAAATTGAAAAAAAAAAGAATTTTCAAATTAGAATAGAAATATATACATTGAAGATATTCGCTCCGGCTGGGACTCGAACCCAGGCCACTCGCTTGGAAGACCAGCGGTCTAGCCATTAGGCTATCGGAGTTCTGTCGAGCGGAGTCTTACTGCCTGACTGATACTGCCTGACTGACAGACTGACTCACTGACTGACTGATACTGACTGACTGACTCACTGACTGACCGAGACTGACTGACTAACTGCCTGACTGACTGAGACTGGACTGACTGACTGACTGACTGACTGACTGACTAACTGACTGACTGAGACTGACTGACTGACTGCTTGACTCTCTGACTGGCTATTTCACTGACTGACTGAATGACTAAATGACTGACTGACACTGACTGACTGACTGCTTGACTACCTGACTGACTGCTTGACTGACTAACTGACTGGACAGGACTGACCGACTGACTGACTGACAGACTGACTGAATAAGGATGACTGACAGACTGACTGAATAAGGCTGACTGACTGACTGACTGACAGACTGACTGAATAAGGCTGACCGACTGACTGACTGCCTGACTGACTGACTGACTGAATAACTGACTGACTGAATGACCGAGACTGACTGACTGACTGACTGAGACTGGACTGGACTGACTGACTGACTGAGACTGACTGACTGCTTTAGTGACTAACTGACTGCACAGGAGAGACCGACTGACAGACTGACTGACTGCCTGACTGACTGAATGACTGACTGACTGAGACTAAATGACTGACTGCTTGACTGACTGGCTGAAGGACTAACTGACTGACTGAGTGACTGACTGACTGGACTGACTGACTGAGACTGAATGACTGAGTGCTTGACTGATTGACTGTCAGACTGACTGACTGACTTCGCAAAAGCGAAAAATAAAAATAAAAGAATTATAAAATTAGAAAAAAATATTTGCATTTAAGATTTCCTTTCCGGCTGGGATTTGAACCCAGGGCGACACTCATGGAAGCCCAACGCTCTCGCCAATATACTATCGGATCTCTGTTGATCGGTGTCTTAATTATAATAAAAACAAAAAATGCAACTTAGTAATTATTGATCTAAAATCTTTGAAATCTAAAGGTCGAATGATTAAACTGACTCAGAATTTTCTTCCGTACATAAATAATCCATATTTGCAAAAGAAAGAAATTGAAAAAAAAAGAATCTTCAAATTAGAAGAGAAATATATACACGGAAGATTTTCGTTCCGGACGGGACTCGAACCCAGTACCACGCGCTTGGAACCCAACGGTCTAGCCATTAGGCTATCGGAGCTCTGTCGATGGAAGTCTTAAATATAATGAAAACAAAAAATGCACCTTTGTAATTATTGATTCAAACACTTTGAAATTTACAGGTCGAATAATTAAACTGACTCAGAATTTTTTTCCCTACATAAATAATCAATATTCGCAAAAGAGAAAAATTAAAAAAAAAGAAGAAGAAATTTCAAATTAGAAACTAAAAGTATACATTGAAGATTTTCGTTCAGGCTGGGACTCGAACCCAGGGCCACTCGCTTGGAAGCCTAACACTCTAGCCATTAGTCTATGGGAGCTCTGTCGGTGGGAGTTTTAAATATAATAAAAACAAAAAATGCACCTTGGTAATTGTGTATTTAAACACTTTGAAATCTTCGTGTCGAAAAATTAAACTGACTCAGAATTTTCTTCCCTACATAAATAATCAATAATTGCAAAGGAAAGAAATTGAAAAAAAAAAGAATTTTCAAATTAGAATAGAAATATATACATTGAAGATATTCGCTCCGGCTGGGACTCGAACCCAGGCCACTCGCTTGGAAGACCAGCGGTCTAGCCATTAGGCTATCGGAGTTCTGTCGAGCGGAGTCTTACTGCCTGACTGATACTGCCTGACTGACAGACTGACTCACTGACTGACTGATACTGACTGACTGACTCACTGACTGACCGAGACTGACTGACTAACTGCCTGACTGACTGAGACTGGACTGACTGACTGACTGACTGACTGACTGACTAACTGACTGACTGAGACTGACTGACTGACTGCTTGACTCTCTGACTGGCTATTTCACTGACTGACTGAATGACTAAATGACTGACTGACACTGACTGACTGACTGCTTGACTACCTGACTGACTGCTTGACTGACTAACTGACTGGACAGGACTGACCGACTGACTGACTGACAGACTGACTGAATAAGGATGACTGACAGACTGACTGAATAAGGCTGACTGACTGACTGACTGACAGACTGACTGCCTGACTGACTGACTGACTGAATAACTGACTGACTGAATGACCGAGACTGACTGACTGACTGACTGAGACTGGACTGGACTGACTGACTGACTGAGACTGACTGACTGCTTTAGTGACTAACTGACTGCACAGGAGAGACCGACTGACAGACTGACTGACTGCCTGACTGACTGAATGACTGACTGACTGAGACTAAATGACTGACTGCTTGACTGACTGGCTGAAGGACTAACTGACTGACTGAGTGACTGACTGACTGGACTGACTGACTGAGACTGAATGACTGAGTGCTTGACTGATTGACTGTCAGACTGACTGACTGACTTCGCAAAAGCGAAAAATAAAAATAAAAGAATTATAAAATTAGAAAAAAATATTTGCATTTAAGATTTCCTTTCCGGCTGGGATTTGAACCCAGGGCGACACTCATGGAAGCCCAACGCTCTCGCCAATATACTATCGGATCTCTGTTGATCGGTGTCTTAATTATAATAAAAACAAAAAATGCACCTTAGTAATTATTGATCTAAAATCTTTGAAATCTAAAGGTCGAATGATTAAACTGACTCAGAATTTTCTTCCGTACATAAATAATCCATATTTGCAAAAGAAAGAAATTGAAAAAAAAAGAATCTTCAAATTAGAAGAGAAATATATACATGGAAGATTTTCGTTCCGGCCGGGACTCGAACCCAGTACCACGCGCTTGGAACCCAACGGTCTAGCCATTAGGCTATCGGAGCTCTGTCGATGGAAGTCTTAAATATAATAAAAACAAAAAATGCACCTTGGTAATTATTGATTCAAACACTTTGAAATTTACAGGTCGAATAATTAAACTGACTCAGAATTTTTCTCCCTACATAAATAATCAATATTCGCAAAAGAGAAAAATTAAAAAAAAAGAAGAAATTTCAAATTAGAAACTAAAAGTATAAATTGAAGATTTTCGTTCAGCCTGGGACTCGAACCCAGGGCCACTCGCTTGGAAGCCTAACACTCTAGCCATTAGTCTATGGGAGCTCTGTCGGTGGGAGTTTTAAATATAATAAAAACAAAAAATGCACCTTGGTAATTGTTTATTTAAACACTTTGAAATCTTCGTGTCGAAAAATTAAACTGACTCAGAATTTTCTTCCCTACATAAATAATCAATAATTGCAAAGGAAAGAAATTGAAAAAAAAAAGAATTTTCAAATTAGAAAAGAAATATATACATTGAAGATATTCGCTCCGGCTGGGACTCGAACCCAGGCCACTCGCTTGGAAGACCAGCGGTCTAGCCATTAGGCTATCGGAGTTCTGTCGAGCGGAGTCTTACTGCCTGACTGATACTGCCTGACTGACAGACTGACTCACTGACTGACTGACACTGACTGACTGACTCACTGACTGACCGAGACTGACTGACTAACTGAATGACTGACTGAGACTGGACTGACTGACTGACTGACTGACTGACTGACTAACTGACTGACTGAGACTGACTGACTGACTGCTTGACTCTCTGACTGGCTATTTCACTGACTGACTGAATGACTAAATGACTGACTGACACTGACTGACTGACTGCTTGACTACCTGACTGACTGCTTGACTGACTAACTGACTGGACAGGACTGACCGACTGACTGAATAAGGATGACTGACTGAATAAGGATGACTGACAGACTGACTGACAGACTGACTGAATAAGGCTGACCGACTGACTGACTGCCTGACTGACTGACTGACTGAATGACTGACTGACTGACTGACCGAGACTGACTGACTGACTGACTGAGACTGGACTGGACTGACTGACTGACTGACTGAGACTGACTGACTGCTTTAGTGACTAACTGACTGCACAGGACTGACCGACTGACTGACTGCCTGACTGACTGACTGACTGAATGACTGACTGACTGAGACTAAATGACTGACTGCTTGACTGACTGGCTGAAGGACTAACTGACTGACTGAGTGACTGACTGACTGGACTGACTGACTGAGACTGAATGACTGAGTGCTTGACTGATTGACTGTCAGACTGACTGACTGACTTCGCAAAAGGGAAAAATAAAAAAAAAAGAATTATAAAATTAGAAAAAAATATTTGCATTAAGGATTTCCTTTCCGGCTGGGATTTGAACCCAGGGCGACACTCATGGAAGCCCAACGCTCTCGCCAATATACTATCGGATCTATGTTGATCGGTGTCTTAATTATAATAAAAACAAAAAATGCACCTTAGTAATTATTGATCTAAAATCTTTGAAATCTAAATGTCGAATGATTAAACTGACTCAGAACTTTCTTCCGTACATAAATAATCCATATTTGCAAAAGAAAGAAATTGAAAAAAAAAGAATCTTCAAATCAGAAGAGAAATATATACATGGAAGATTTTCGTTCCGGACGGGACTCGAACCCAGTACCACGCGCTTGGAACCCAACGGTCTAGCCATTAAGCTATCGGAGCTCTGTTGATGGAAGTCTTAAATATAATAAAAACAAAAAATGCACCTTGGTAATTATTGATTCAAACACTTTGAAATTTACAGGTCGAATAATTAAACTGACTCAGAATTTTTCTCCCTACATAAATAATCAATATTCGCAAAAGAGAAAAATTAAAAAAAAGAAGAAATTTCAAATTAGAAACTAAAAGTATAAATTGAAGATTTTCGTTCAGGCTGGGACTCGAACCCAGGGCCACTCGCTTGGAAGCCTAACACTCTAGCCATTAGTCTATGGGAGCTCTGTCGGTGGGAGTTTTAAATATAATAAAAACAAAAAATGCACCTTGGTAATTGTTTATTTAAACACTTTGAAATCTTCGTGTCGAAAAATTAAACTGACTCAGAATTTTCTTCCCTACATAAATAATCAATAATTGCAAAGGAAAGAAATTGAAAAAAAAAAGAATTTTCAAATTAGAAAAGAAATATATACATTGAAGATATTCGCTCCGGCTGGGACTCGAACCCAGGCCAATCGCTTGGAAGACCAGCGGTCTAGCCATTAGGCTATCGGAGTTCTGTCGAGCGGAGTCTTACTGCCTGACTGATACTGCCTGACTGACAGACTGACTCACTGACTGACTGACACTGACTGACTGACTCACTGACTGACCGAGACTGACTGACTAACTGAATGACTGACTGAGACTGGACTGACTGACTGACTGACTGACTGAGACTGACTGACTGACTGCTTGACTCTCTGACTGGCTATTTCACTGACTGACTGAATGACTAAATGACTGACTGACACTGACTGACTGACTGCTTGACTACCTGACTGACTGCTTGACTGACTAACTGACTGGACAGGACTGACCGACTGACTGACTGACAGACTGACTGAATAAGAATGACTGACTGAATAAGGATGACTGACAGACTGACTGACAGACTGACTGAATAAGGCTGACCGACTGACTGACTGCCTGACTGACTGACTGACTGAATGACTGACTGACTGACTGACCGAGACTGACTGACTGACTGACTGAGACTGGACTGGACTGACTGACTGACTGACTGAGACTGACTGACTGCTTTAGTGACTAACTGACTGCACAGGACTGACCGACTGACTGACTGCCTGACTGACTGACTGACTGAATGACTGACTGACTGAGACTAAATGACTGACTGCTTGACTGACTGGCTGAAGGACTAACTGACTGACTGAGTGACTGACTGACTGGACTGACTGACTGAGACTGAATGACTGAGTGCTTGACTGATTGACTGTCAGACTGACTGACTGACTTCGCAAAAGGGAAAAATAAAAAAAAAAGAATTATAAAATTAGAAAAAAATATTTGCATTTAAGATTTCCTTTCCGGCTGGGATTTGAACCCAGGGCGACACTCATGGAAGCCCAACGCTCTCGCCAATATACTATCGGATCTATGTTGATCGGTGTCTTAATTATAATAAAAACAAAAAATGCATCTTAGTAATTATTGATCTAAAATCTTTGAAATCTAAAGGTCGAATGATTAAACTGACTCAGAACTTTCTTCCGTACATAAATAATCCATATTTGCAAAAGAAAGAAATTGAAAAAAAAAGAATCTTCAAATCAGAAGAGAAATATATACATGGAAGATTTTCGTTCCGGACGGGACTCGAACCCAGTACCACGCGCTTGGAACCCAACGGTCTAGCCATTAGGCTATCGGAGCTCTGTTGATGGAAGTCTTAAATATAATAAAAACAAAAAATGCACCTTGGTAATTATTGATTCAAACACTTTGAAATTTACAGGTCGAATAATTAAACTGACTCAGAATTTTTCTCCCTACATAAATAATCAATATTCGCAAAAGAGAAAAATTAAAAAAAAGAAGAAATTTCAAATTAGAAACTAAAAGTATAAATTGAAGATTTTCGTTCAGGCTGGGACTCGAACCCAGGGCCACTCGCTTGGAAGCCTAACACTCTAGCCATTAGTCTATGGGAGCTCTGTCGGTGGGAGTTTTAAATATAATAAAAACAAAAAATGCACCTTGGTAATTGTTTATTTAAACACTTTGAAATCTTCGTGTCGAAAAATTAAACTGACTCAGAATTTTCTTCCCTACATAAATAATCAATAATTGCAAAGGAAAGAAATTGAAAAAAAAAAGAATTTTCAAATTAGAAAAGAAATATATACATTGAAGATATTCGCTCCGGCTGGGACTCGAACCCAGGCCAATTGCTTGGAAGACCAGCGGTCTAGCCATTAGGCTATCGGAGTTCTGTCGAGCGGAGTCTTACTGCCTGACTGATACTGCCTGACTGACAGACTGACTCACTGACTGACTGACACTGACTGACTGACTCACTGACTGACCGAGACTGACTGACTAACTGAATGACTGACTGAGACTGGACTGACTGACTGACTGACTGACTGAGACTGACTGACTGACTGCTTGACTCTCTGACTGGCTATTTCACTGACTGACTGAATGACTAAATGACTGACTGACACTGACTGACTGACTGCTTGACTACCTGACTGACTGCTTGACTGACTAACTGACTGGACAGGACTGACCGACTGACTGACTGACAGACTGACTGAATAAGGATGACTGACAGACTGACTGACAGACTGACTGAATAAGGCTGACCGACTGACTGACTGCCTGACTGACTGACTGACTGAATGACTGACTGACTGACTGACCGAGACTGACTGACTGACTGACTGAGACTGGACTGGACTGACTGACTGACTGACTGACTGAGACTGACTGACTGCTTTAGTGACTAACTGACTGCACAGGACTGACCGACTGACTGACTGCCTGACTGACTGACTGACTGAATGACTGACTGACTGAGACTAAATGACTGACTGCTTGACTGACTGGCTGAAGGACTAACTGACTGACTGAGTGACTGACTGACTGGACTGACTGACTGAGACTGAATGACTGAGTGCTTGACTGATTGACTGTCAGACTGACTGACTGACTTCGCAAAAGGGAAAAATAAAAAAAAAAGAATTATAAAATTAGAAAAAAATATTTGCATTTAAGATTTCCTTTCCGGCTGGGATTTGAACCCAGGGCGACACTCATGGAAGCCCAACGCTCTCGCCAATATACTATCGGATCTCTGTTGATCGGTGTCTTAATTATAATAAAAACAAAAAATGCAACTTAGTAATTATTGATCTAAAATCTTTGAAATCTAAAGGTCGAATGATTAAACTGACTCAGAATTTTCTTCCGTACATAAATAATCCATATTTGCAAAAGAAAGAAATTGAAAAAAAAAAAGAATCTTCAAATTAGAAGAGAAATATATACACGGAAGATTTTCGTTCCGGACGGGACTCGAACCCAGTACCACGCGCTTGGAACCCAACGGTCTAGCCATTAGGCTATCGGAGCTCTCTCGATGGAAGTCTTAAATATAATGAAAACAAAAAATGCACCTTGGTAATTATTGATTCAAACACTTTGAAATTTACAGGTCGAATAATTAAACTGACTCAGAATTTTTTTCCCTACATAAATAATCAATATTCGCAAAAGAGAAAAATTAAAAAAAAAGAAGAAGAAATTTCAAATTAGAAACTAAAAGTATACATTGAAGATTTTCGTTCAGGCTGGGACTCGAACCCAGGGCCACTCGCTTGGAAGCCTAACACTCTAGCCATTAGTCTATGGGAGCTCTGTCGGTGGGAGTTTTAAATATAATAAAAACAAAAAATGCACCTTGGTAATTGTTTATTTAAACACTTTGAAATCTTCGTGTCGAAAAATTAAACTGACTCAGAATTTTCTTCCCTACATAAATAATCAATAATTGCAAAGGAAAGAAATTGAAAAAAAAAAGAATTTTCAAATTAGAATAGAAATATATACATTGAAGATATTCGCTCCGGCTGGGACTCGAACCCAGGCCACTCGCTTGGAAGACCAGCGGTCTAGCCATTAGGCTATCGGAGTTCTGTCGAGCGGAGTCTTACTGCCTGACTGATACTGCCTGACTGACAGACTGACTCACTGACTGACTGATACTGACTGACTGACTCACTGACTGACCGAGACTGACTGACTAACTGCCTGACTGACTGAGACTGGAATGACTGACTGACTGACTGACTGACTGACTAACTGACTGACTGAGACTGACTGACTGACTGCTTGACTCTCTGACTGGCTATTTCACTGACTGACTGAATGACTAAATGACTGACTGACACTGACTGACTGACTGCTTGACTACCTGACTGACTGCTTGACTGACTAACTGACTGGACAGGACTGACCGACTGACTGACAGACTGACTGAATAAGGATGACTGACAGACTGACTGAATAAGGCTGACTGACTGACTGACTGACAGACTGACTGAATAAGGCTGACCGACTGACTGACTGCCTGACTGACTGACTGACTGAATAACTGACTGACTGAATGACCGAGACTGACTGACTGACTGACTGAGACTGGACTGGACTGACTGACTGACTGAGACTGGACTGACTGCTTTAGTGACTAACTGACTGCACAGGACTGACCGACTGACAGACTGACTGACTGCCTGACTGACTGAATGACTGACTGACTGAGACTAAATGACTGACTGCTTGACTGACTGGCTGAAGGACTAACTGACTGACTGAGTGACTGACTGACTGGACTGACTGACTGAGACTGAATGACTGAGTGCTTGACTGATTGACTGTCAGACTGACTGACTGACTTCGCAAAAGCGAAAAATAAAAATAAAAGAATTATAAAATTAGAAAAAAATATTTGCATTTAAGATTTCCTTTCCGGCTGGGATTTGAACCCAGGGCGACACTCATGGAAGCCCAACGCTCTCGCCAAGATACTATCGGATCTCTGTTGATCGGTGTCTTAATTATAATAAAAACAAAAAATGCACCTTAGTAATTATTGATCTAAAATCTTTGAAATCTAAAGGTCGAATGATTAAACTGACTCAGAATTTTCTTCCGTACATAAATAATCCATATTTGCAAAAGAAAGAAATTGAAAAAAAAAGAATCTTCAAATTAGAAGAGAAATATATACATGGAAGATTTTCGTTCCGGCCGGGACTCGAACCCAGTACCACGCGCTTGGAACCCAACGGTCTAGCCATTAGTCTATCGGAGCTCTGTCGATGGAAGTCTTAAATATAATAAAAACAAAAAATGCACCTTGGTAATTATTGATTCAAACACTTTGAAACTTACAGGTCGAATAATTAAACTGACTCAGAATTTTTCTCCCTACATAAATAATCAATATTCGCAAAAGAGAAAAATTAAAAAAAAAGAAGAAACTTCAAATTAGAAACTAAAAGTATAAATTGAAGATTTTCGTTCAGCCTGGGACTCGAACCCAGGGCCACTCGCTTGGAAGCCTAACACTCTAGCCATTAGTCTATGGGAGCTCTGTCGGTGGGAGTTTTAAATATAATAAAAACAAAAAATGCACCTTGGTAATTGTTTATTTAAACACTTTGAAATCTTCGTATCGAAAAATTAAACTGACTCAGAATTTTCTTCCCTACATAAATAATCAATAATTGCAAAGGAAAGAAATTGAAAAAAAAAAAGAATTTTCAAATTAGAAAAGAAATATATACATTGAAGATATTCGCTCCGGCTGGGACTCGAACCCAGGCCACTCGCTTGGAAGACCAGCGGTCTAGCCATTAGGCTATCGGAGTTCTGTCGAGCGGAGTCTTACTGCCTGACTGATACTGCCTGACTGACAGACTGACTCACTGACTGACTGACACTGACTGACTGACTCACTGACTGACCGAGACTGACTGACTAACTGAATGACTGACTGAGACTGGACTGACTGACTGACTGACTGACTGACTGACTAACTGACTGACTGAGACTGACTGACTGACTGCTTGACTCTCTGACTGGCTATTTCACTGACTGACTGAATGACTAAATGACTGACTGACACTGACTGACTGACTGCTTGACTACCTGACTGACTGCTTGACTGACTAACTGACTGGACAGGACTGACCGACTGACTGACTGACAGACTGACTGAATAAGGATGACTGACTGAATAAGGATGACTGACAGACTGACTGAATAAGGCTGACCGACTGACTGACTGCCTGACTGACTGACTGACTGAATGACTGACTGACTGACTGACCGAGACTGACTGACTGACTGACTGAGACTGGACTGGACTGACTGACTGACTGACTGAGACTGACTGACTGCTTTAGTGACTAACTGACTGCACAGGACTGACCGACTGACTGACTGCCTGACTGACTGACTGACTGAATGACTGACTGACTGAGACTAAATGACTGACTGCTTGACTGACTGGCTGAAGGACTAACTGACTGACTGAGTGACTGACTGACTGGACTGACTGACTGAGACTGAATGACTGAGTGCTTGACTGATTGACTGTCAGACTGACTGACTGACTTCGCAAAAGGGAAAAATAAAAAAAAAAGAATTATAAAATTAGAAAAAAATATTTGCATTTAAGATTTCCTTTCCGGCTGGGATTTGAACCCAGGGCGTCACTCATGGAAGCCCAACGCTCTCGCCAATATACTATCGGATCTATGTTGATCGGTGTCTTAATTATAATAAAAACAAAAAATGCAACTTAGTAATTATTGATCTAAAATCTTTGAAATCTAAAGGTCGAATGATTAAACTGACTCAGAATTTTCTTCCGTACATAAATAATCAATATTCGCAAAAGAGAAAAATTTAAAAAAAAAGAAGAAGAAATTTCAAATTAGAAACTAAAAGTATACATTGAAGATTTTCGTTCAGGCTGGGACTCGAACCGAGGGCCACTCGCTTGGAAGCCTAACACTCTAGCCATTAGTCTATGGGAGCTCTGTCGGTGGGAGTTTTAAATATAATAAAAACAAAAAATGCACCTTGGTAATTGTTTATTTAAACACTTTGAAATCTTCGTGTCGAAAAATTAAACTGACTCAGAATTTTCTTCCCTACATAAATAATCAATAATTGCAAAGGAAAGAAATTGAAAAAAAAAAAGAATTTTCAAATTAGAAAAGAAATATATACATTGAAGATATTCGCTCCGGCTGGGACTCGAACCCAGGCCACTCGCTTGGAAGACCAGCGGTCTAGCCATTAGGCTATCGGAGTTCTGTCGAGCGGAGTCTTACTGCCTGACTGATACTGCCTGACTGACAGACTGACTCACTGACTGACTGATACTGACAGTCCGAGATACTGACTCACTGACTGACCGAGACTGACTGACTAACTGCCTGACTGACTGAGACTGGACTGACTGACTGACTGACTGAATGACTGACTAACTGACTGACTGAGACTGACTGACTGACTGCTTGACTCTCTGACTGGCTATTTCACTGACTGACTGAATGACTAAATGACTGACTGACACTGACTGACTGACTGCTTGACTACCTGACTGACTGCTTGACTGACTAACTGACTGGACAGGACTGACCGACTGACTGACTGAATAAGGATGACTCACAGACTGACTGAATAAGGCTGACTGACTGACTGACAGACTGACTGAATAAGGCTGACCGACTGACTGACTGCCTGACTGACTGACTGACTGAATGACTGACTGACTGACTGACCGAGACTGACTGACTGACTGACTGAGACTGGACTGGACTGACTGACTGACTGACTGACTGAGACTGACTGACTGCTTTAGTGACTAACTGACTGCACAGGACTGACCGACTGACTGACTGACTGACTGCCTGACTGACTGACTGACTGAATGACTGACTGACTGAGACTAAATGACTGACTGCTTGACTGACTGGCTGAAGGACTAACTGACTGACTGAGTGACTGACTGACTGGACTGACTGACTGAGACTGAATGACTGAGTGCTTGACTGATTGACTGTCAGACTGACTGACTGACTTCGCAAAAGGGAAAAATAAAAAAAAAAGAATTATAAAATTAGAAAAAAATATTTGCATTTAAGATTTCCTTTCCGGCTGGGATTTGAACCCAGGGCGACACTCATGAAAGCCCAACGCTCTCGCCAATATACTATCGGATCTCTGTTGATCGGTGTCTTAATTATAATAAAAACAAAAAATGCAACTTAGTAATTATTGATCTAAAATCTTTGAAATCTAAAGGTCGATTGATTAAACTGACTCAGAATTTTCTTCCGTACATAAATAATCCATATTTGCAAAAGAAAGAAATTGAAAAAAAAAAAGTATCTTCAAATTAGAAGAGAAATATATACATGGAAGATTTTCGTTCCGGCCGGGACTCGAACCCAGTACCACGCGCTTGGAACCCAACGGTCTAGCCATTAGGCTATCGGAGCTCTGTCGATGGAAGTCTTAAATATAATAAAAACAAAAAATGCACCTTGGTAATTATTGATTCAAACACTTTGAAATTTACAGGTCGAATAATTAAACTGACTCAGAATTTTTCTCCCTACATAAATAATCAATATTCGCAAAAGAGAAAAATTTAAAAAAAAGAAGAAGAAATTTCAAATTAGAAACTAAAAGTATACATTGAAGATTTTCGTTCAGGCTGGGACTCGAACCCAGGGCCACTCGCTTGGGAGCCTAACACTCTAGCCATTAGTCTATAGGAGCTCTGTCGGTGGGAGTTTTAAATATAATAAAAACAAAAAATGCACCTTGGTAATTGTTTATTTAAACACTTTGAAATCTTCGTGTCGAAAAATTAAACTGACTCAGAATTTTCTTCCCTACATAAATAATCAATAATTGCAAAGGAAAGAAATTGAAAAAAAAAAGAATTTTCAAATTAGAAAAGAAATATATACATTGAAGATATTCGCTCCGGCTGGGACTCGAACCCAGGCCACTCGCTTGGAAGACCAGCGGTCTAGCCATTAGGCTATCGGAGTTCTGTCGAGCGGAGTCTTACTGCCTGACTGACAGTCTGACTCACTGACTGACTGATACTGACTGACTGACTCACTGACTGACCGAGACTGACTGACTAACTGCCTGACTGACTGAGACTGGACTGACTGACTGACTGACTGACTGACTGACTAACTGACTGACTGAGACTGACTGACTGACTGCTTGACTCTCTGACTGGCTATTTCACTGACTGACAGAATGACTAAATGACTGACTGACACTGACTGACTGACTGCTTGACTACCTGACTGACTGCTTGACTGACTAACTGACTGGACAGGACTGACCGACTGACTGACTGACAGACTGACTGAATAAGGATGACTGACAGACTGACTGAATAAGGCTGACTGACTGACTGACTGACAGACTGACTGAATAAGGCTGACCGACTGACTGACTGCCTGACTGACTGACTGACTGAATGACTGACTGACTGACTGACCGAGACTGACTGACTGACTGACTGACTGAGACTGGACTGGACTGACTGACTGACTGACTGACTGAGACTGACTGACTGCTTTAGTGACTAACTGACTGCACAGGACTGACCGACTGACTGACTGACTGACTGCATGACTGACTGACTGACTGAATGACTGACTGACTGAGACTAAATGACTGACTGCTTGACTGACTGGCTGAAGGACTAACTGATTGACTGAGTGACTGACTGACTGGACTGACTGACTGAGACTGAATGACTGAGTGCTTGACTGATTGACTGTCAGACTGACTGACTGACTTCGCAAAAGGGAAAAATAAAAATAAAAGAATTATAAAAAAATATTTGCATTTAAGATTTCCTTTCCGGCTGGGATTTGAACCCAGGGCGACACTCATGGAAGCCCAACGCTCTTGCCAATATACTATCGGATCTCTGTTGATCGGTGTCTTAATTATAATAAAAACAAAAAATGCACCTTAGTAATTATTGATCTAAAATCTTTGAAATCTAAAGGTCGAATGATTAAACTGACTCAGAATTTTCTTCCGTACATAAATAATCCATATTTGCAAAAGAAAGAAATTGAAAAAAAAAAGAATCTTCAAATTAGAAGAGAAATATATACATGGAAGATTTTCGTTCCGGCCGGGACTCGAACCCAGTACCACGCGCTTGGAACCCAACGGTCTAGCTATTAGGCTATCGGAGCTCTGTCGATGGAAGTCTTAAATATAATAAAAACAAAAAATGCACCTTGGTAATTATTGATTCAAACACTTTGAAATTTACAGGTCGAATAATTAAACTGACTCAGAATTTTTCTCCCTACATAAATAATCAATATTCGCAAAAGAGAAAAATTAAAAAAAAAGAAGAAGAAATTTCAAATTAGAAACTAAAAGTATACATTGAAGATTTTCGTTCAGGCTGGGACTCGAACCCAGGGCCACTCGCTTGGAAGCCTAACACTCTAGCCATTAGTCTATAGGAGCTCTGTCGGTGGGAGTTTTAAATATAATAAAAACAAAAAATGCACCTTGGTAATTGTTTATTTAAACACTTTGAAATCTTCGTGTCGAAAAAATAAACTGACTCAGAATTTTCTTCCCTACATAAATAATCAATAATTGCAAAGGAAAGAAATTGAAAAAAAAAAGAATTTTCAAATTAGAAAAGAAATATATACATTGAAGATATTCGCTCCGGCTGGGACTCGAACCCAGGCCACTCGCTTGGAAGACCAGCGGTCTAGCCATTAGGCTATCGGAGTTCTGTCGAGCGGAGTCTTACTGCCTGACTGATACTGCCTGACTGACAGACTGACTCACTGACTGACTGATACTGACTGACTGACTCACTGACTGACCGAGACTGACTGACTAACTGCCTGACTGACTGAGACTGGACTGACTGACTGACTGACTGACTGACTGACTGACTGACTGACTAACTGACTGACTGAGACTGACTGCTTGACTCTCTGACTGGCTATTTCACTGACTGACAGAATGAATAATGACTGACTGACACTGACTGACTGACTGCTTGACTACCTGACTGACTGCTTGACTGACTAACTGACTGGACAGGACTGACCGACTGACTGACTGACAGACTGACTGAATAAGGATGACTGACAGACTGACTGAATAAGGCTGACTGACTGACTGACTGACAGACTGACTGAATAAGGCTGACCGACTGACTGACTGCCTGACTGACTGAATGACTGAATGACTGACAGACTGACTGACCGAGACTGACTGACTGACTGACTGACTGAGACTGGACTGGACTGACTGACTGACTGACTGACTGAGACTGACTGACTGCTTTAGTGACTAACTGACTGCACAGGACTGACCGACTGACTGACTGACTGACTGCCTGACTGACTGACTGACTGAATGACTGACTGACTGACTGAATGACTGACTGACTGACTGACTGAATGACTGACTGCTTGACTGACTGGCTGAAGGACTAACTGACTGACTGAGTGACTGACTGACTGGACTGACTGACTGAGACTGAATGACTGAGTGCTTGACTGATTGACTGTCAGACTGACTGACTGACTTCGCAAAAGGGAAAAATAAAAATAAAAGAATTATAAAATTAGAAAAAAATATTTGCATTTAAGATTTCCTTTCCGGCTGGGATTTGAACCCAGGGCGACACTCATGGAAGCCCAACGCTCTCGCCAATATACTATCGGATCTCTGTTGATCGGTGTCTTAATTATAATAAAAACAAAAAATGCACCTTAGTAATTATTGATCTAAAATCTTTGAAATCTAAAGGTCGAATGATTAAACTGACTCAGAATTTTCTTCCGTACATAAATAATCCATATTTGCAAAAGAAAGAAATTGAAAAAAAAAAGAATCTTCAAATTAGAAGAGAAATATATACATGGAAGATTTTCGTTCCGGCCGGGACTCGAACCCAGTACCACGCGCTTGGAACCCAACGGTCTAGCCATTAGGCTATCGGAGCTCTGTCGATGGAAGTCTTAAATATAATAAAAACAAAAAATGCACCTTGGTAATTATTGATTCAAACACTTTGAAATTTACAGGTCGAATAATTAAACTGACTCAGAATTTTTCTCCCTACATAAATAATCAATATTCGCAAAAGAGAAAAATTAAAAAAAAAAGAAGAAGAAATTTCAAATTAGAAACTAAAAGTATACATTGAAGATTTTCGTTCAGGCTGGGACTCGAACCCAGGGCCACTCGCTTGGAAGCCTAACACTCTAGCCATTTGTCTATGGGAGCTCTGTCGGTGGGAGTTTTAAATATAATAAAAACAAAAAATGCACCTTGGTAATTGTTTATTTAAACACTTTGAAATCTTCGTGTCGAAAAATTAAACTGACTCAGAATTTTCTTCCCTACATAAATAATCAATAATTGCAAAGGAAAGAAATTGAAAAAAAAAAGAATTTTCAAATTAGAAAAGAAATATATACATTGAAGATATTCGCTCCGGCTGGGACTCGAACCCAGGCCACTCGCTTATAAGACCAGCGGTCTAGCCATTAGGCTATCGGAGTTCTGTCGAGCGGAGTCTTACTGCCTGACTGACAGACTGACTCACTGACTGACTGATACTGACTGACTGACTCACTGACTGACCGAGACTGACTGACTAACTGCCTGACTGACTGAGACTGAACTGACTGACTGACTGGCTGACTGACTGACTAACTGACTGACTGAGACTGACTGACTGACTGCTTGACTACCTGACTGACTGCTTGACTGACTAACTGACTGGACAGGACTGACCGACTGACTGACTGACAGACTGACTGAATAAGGATGACTGACAGACTGACTGAATAAGGCTGACTGACTGACTGACTGACAGACTGACTGAATAAGGCTGACCGACTGACTGACTGCCTGACTGACTGACTGACTGAATGACTGACTGACTGACTGACCGAGACTGACTGACTGACTGACTGAGACTGGACTGGACTGACTGACTAACTGACTGGACAGGACTGACCGACTGACTGACTGACAGACTTACTGAATAAGGATGACTGACAGACTGACTGAATAAGGCAGACTGACTGACTGACAGACTGACTGAATAAGGCTGACCGACTGACTGACTGCCTGACTGACTGACTGACTGAATGACTGACTGACTGACTGACCGAGACTGACTGACTGACTGACTGAGACTGGACTGGACTGACTGACTGACTGACTGACTGAGACTGACTGACTGCTTTAGTGACTAACTGACTGCACAGGACTGACCGACTAACTGACTGACTGACTGCCTGACTGACTGACTGACTGAATGACTGACTGACTGAGACTAAATGACTGACTGCTTGACTGACTGGCTGAAGGACTAACTGACTGACTGAGTGACTGACTGACTGGACTGACTGACTGAGACTGAATGACTGAGTGCTTGACTGATTGACTGTCAGACTGACTGACTGACTTCGCAAAAGGGAAAAATAAAAAAAAAGAATTATAAAATTAGAAAAAAATATTTGCATTTAAGATTTCCTTTCCGGCTGGGATTTGAACCCAGGGCGACACTCATGGAAGCCCAACGCTCTCGCCAATATACTATCGGATCTCTGTTGATCGGTGTCTTAATTATAATAAAAACAAAAAATGCACCTTAGTAATTATTGATCTAAAATCTTTGAAATCTAAAGGTCGAATGATTAAACTGACTCAGAATTTTCTTCCGTACATAAATAATCCATATTTGCAAAAGAAAGAAATTGAAAAAAAAAAGAATCTTCAAATTAGAAGAGAAATATATACATGGAAGATTTTCGTTCCGGCCGGGACTCGAACCCAGTACCACGCGCTTGGAACCCAACGGTCTAGCCATTAGGCTATCGGAGCTCTGTCGATGGAAGTCTTAAATATAATAAAAACAAAAAATGCACCTTGGTAATTATTGATTCAAACACTTTGAAATTTACAGGTCGAATAATTAAACTGACTCAGAATTTTTCTCCCTACATAAATAATCAATATTCGCAAAAGAGAAAAATTAAAAAAAAAAGAAGAAGAAATTTCAAATTAGAAACTAAAAGTATACATTGAAGATTTTCGTTCAGGCTGGGACTCGAACCCAGGGCCACTCGCTTGGAAGCCTAACACTCTAGCCATTTGTCTATGGGAGCTCTGTCGGTGGGAGTTTTAAATATAATAAAAACAAAAAATGCACCTTGGTAATTGTTTATTTAAACACTTTGAAATCTTCGTGTCGAAAAATTAAACTGACTCAGAATTTTCTTCCCTACATAAATAATCAATAATTGCAAAGGAAAGAAATTGAAAAAAAAAAGAATTTTCAAATTAGAAAAGAAATATATACATTGAAGATATTCGCTCCGGCTGGGACTCGAACCCAGGCCACTCGCTTATAAGACCAGCGGTCTAGCCATTAGGCTATCGGAGTTCTGTCGAGCGGAGTCTTACTGCCTGACTGACAGACTGACTCACTGACTGACTGATACTGACTGACTGACTCACTGACTGACCGAGACTGACTGACTAACTGCCTGACTGACTGAGACTGAACTGACTGACTGACTGGCTGACTGACTGACTAACTGACTGACTGAGACTGACTGACTGACTGCTTGACTACCTGACTGACTGCTTGACTGACTAACTGACTGGACAGGACTGACCGACTGACTGACTGACAGACTGACTGAATAAGGATGACTGACAGACTGACTGAATAAGGCTGACTGACTGACTGACTGACAGACTGACTGAATAAGGCTGACCGACTGACTGACTGCCTGACTGACTGACTGACTGAATGACTGACTGACTGACTGACCGAGACTGACTGACTGACTGACTGAGACTGGACTGGACTGACTGACTAACTGACTGGACAGGACTGACCGACTGACTGACTGACAGACTTACTGAATAAGGATGACTGACAGACTGACTGAATAAGGCAGACTGACTGACTGACAGACTGACTGAATAAGGCTGACCGACTGACTGACTGCCTGACTGACTGACTGACTGAATGACTGACTGACTGACTGACCGAGACTGACTGACTGACTGACTGAGACTGGACTGGACTGACTGACTGACTGACTGACTGAGACTGACTGACTGCTTTAGTGACTAACTGACTGCACAGGACTGACCGACTAACTGACTGACTGACTGCCTGACTGACTGACTGACTGAATGACTGACTGACTGAGACTAAATGACTGACTGCTTGACTGACTGGCTGAAGGACTAACTGACTGACTGAGTGACTGACTGACTGGACTGACTGACTGAGACTGAATGACTGAGTGCTTGACTGATTGACTGTCAGACTGACTGACTGACTTCGCAAAAGGGAAAAATAAAAAAAAAGAATTATAAAATTAGAAAAAAATATTTGCATTTAAGATTTCCTTTCCGGCTGGGATTTGAACCCAGGGCGACACTCATGGAAGCCCAACGCTCTCGCCAATATACTATCGGATCTCTGTTGATCGGTGTCTTAATTATAATAAAAACAAAAAATGCACCTTAGTAATTATTGATCTAAAATCTTTGAAATCTAAAGGTCGAATGATTAAACTGACTCAGAATTTTCTTCCGTACATAAATAATCCATATTTGCAAAAGAAAGAAATTGAAAAAAAAAAGAATCTTCAAATTAGAAGAGAAATATATACATGGAAGATTTTCGTTCCGGCCGGGACTCGAACCCAGTACCACGCGCTTGGAACCCAACGGTCTAGCCATTAGGCTATCGGAGCTCTGTCGATGGAAGTCTTAAATATAATAAAAACAAAAAATGCACCTTGGTAATTATTGATTCAAACACTTTGAAATTTACAGGTCGAATAATTAAACTGACTCAGAATTTTTCTCCCTACATAAATAATCAATATTCGCAAAAGAGAAAAATTAAAAAAAAAAGAAGAAGAAATTTCAAATTAGAAACTAAAAGTATACATTGAAGATTTTCGTTCAGGCTGGGACTCGAACCCAGGGCCACTCGCTTGGAAGCCTAACACTCTAGCCATTTGTCTATGGGAGCTCTGTCGGTGGGAGTTTTAAATATAATAAAAACAAAAAATGCACCTTGGTAATTGTTTATTTAAACACTTTGAAATCTTCGTGTCGAAAAATTAAACTGACTCAGAATTTTCTTCCCTACATAAATAATCAATAATTGCAAAGGAAAGAAATTGAAAAAAAAAAGAATTTTCAAATTAGAAAAGAAATATATACATTGAAGATATTCGCTCCGGCTGGGACTCGAACCCAGGCCACTCGCTTATAAGACCAGCGGTCTAGCCATTAGGCTATCGGAGTTCTGTCGAGCGGAGTCTTACTGCCTGACTGACAGACTGACTCACTGACTGACTGATACTGACTGACTGACTCACTGACTGACCGAGACTGACTGACTAACTGCCTGACTGACTGAGACTGAACTGACTGACTGACTGGCTGACTGACTGACTAACTGACTGACTGAGACTGACTGACTGACTGCTTGACTACCTGACTGACTGCTTGACTGACTAACTGACTGGACAGGACTGACCGACTGACTGACTGACAGACTGACTGAATAAGGATGACTGACAGACTGACTGAATAAGGCTGACTGACTGACTGACTGACAGACTGACTGAATAAGGCTGACCGACTGACTGACTGCCTGACTGACTGACTGACTGAATGACTGACTGACTGACTGACAGACTGACTGAATAAGGCTGACCGACTGACTGACTGCCTGACTGACTGACTGACTGAATGACTGACTGACTGACTGACCGAGACTGACTGACTGACTGACTAAGACTGGACTGGACTGACTGACTGACTGACTGACTGAGACTGACTAACTGCTTTAGTGACTAACTGACTGCACAGGACTGACCGACTGACTGACTGACTGACTGCCTGACTGACTGACTGACTGAATGACTGACTGACTGAGACTAAATGACTGACTGCTTGACTGACTGGCTGAAGGACTAACTGACTGACTGAGTGACTGACTGGACTGACTGACTGAGACTGAATGACTGAGTGCTTGACTGATTGACTGTCAGACTGACTGACTGACTTCGCAAAAGGGAAAAATAAAAAAAAAAGAATTATAAAATTAGAAAAAAATATTTGCATTTAAGATTTCCTTTCCGGCCGGGACTCGAACCCAGTACCACGCGCTAGGAACCCAACGGTCTAGCCATTAGGCTGTCGGAGCTCTGTCGATGGAAGTCTTAAATATAATAAAAACAAAAAATGCACCTTGGTAATTATTGATTCAAACACTTTGAAATTTACAGGTCGAATAATTAAACTGACTCAGAATTTTTCTCCCTACATAAATAATCAATATTCGCAAAAGAGAAAAATTAAAAAAAAAAGAAGAAATTTCAAATTAGAAACTAAAAGTATACTTTGAAGATTTTCGTTCAGGCTGGGACTCGAACCCAGGGCCACTCGCTTGGAAGCCTAACACTCTAGCCATTAGTCTATGGGAGCTCTGTCGGTGGGAGTTTTAAATATAATAAAAACAAAAAATGCACCTTGGTAATTGTTTATTTAAACACTTTGAAATCTTCGTGTCGAAAAATTAAACTGACTCAGAATTTTCTTCCCTACATAAATAATCAATAATTGCAAAGGAAAGAAATTGAAAAAAAAAAGAATTTTCAAATTAGAAAAGAAATATATACATTGAATATATTCGCTCCGGCTGGGACTCGAACCCAGGCCACTCGCTTGGAAGACCAGCGGTCTAGCCATTAGGCTATCGGAGTTCTGTCGAGCGGAGTCTTACTGCCTGACTGATACTGCCTGACTGACAGACTGACTCACTGACTGACTGATACTGACTGACTGACTCACTGACTGACCGAGACTGACTGACTAACTGCCTGACTGACTGACTGACTGACTGACTGACTGACTGACTGACTGACTGACTGTGACTGACTGACTGACTGCTTGACTCTCTGACTGGCTATTTCACTGACTGACTGAATGACTAAATGACTGACTGACACTGACTGACTGACTGCTTGACTACCTGACTGACTGCTTGACTGACTAACTGACTGGACAGGACTGACCGACTGACTGACTGACAGACTGACTGAATAAGGATGACTGACAGACTGACTGAATAAGGCTGACTGACTGACTGACTGACAGACTGACTGAATAAGCCTGACCGACTGACTGACTGCCTGACTGACTGACTGACTGAATGACTGACTGACTGACTGACTGAGACTGGACTGGACTGACTGACTGACTGACTGACTGAGACTGACTGACTGCTTTAGTGAATAACTGACTGCACAAGACTGACCGACTGACTGACTGACTGACTGCCTGACTGACTGACTGACTGAATGACTGACTGACTGAGACTAAATGACTGACTGCTTGACTGACTGGCTGAAGGACTAACTGACTGACTGAGTGACTGACTGACTGGACTGACTGACTGAGACTGAATGACTGAGTGCTTGACTGATTGACTGTCAGACTGACTGACTGACTTCGCAAAAGGGAAAAATAAAAAAAAAGAATTATAAAATTAGAAAAAAATATTTGCATTTAAGATTTCCTTTCCGGCCGGGACTCGAACCCAGTACCACGCGCTAGGAACCCAACGGTCTAGCCATTAGGCTATCGGAGCTCTGTCGATGGAAGTCTTAAATATAATAAAAACAAAAAATGCACCTTGGTAATTATTGATTCAAACACTTTGAAATTTACAGGTCGAATAATTAAACTGACTCAGAATTTTTCTCCCTACATAAATAATCAATATTCGCAAAAGAGAAAAATTAAAAAAAAAACAAGAAGAAATTTCAAATTAGAAACTAAAAGTATACATTGAAGATTTTCGTTCAGGCTGGGACTCGAACCCAGGGCCACTCGCTTGGAAGCCTAACAATCTAGCCATTAGTCTATGGGAGCTCTGTCGGTGGGAGTTTTAAATATAATAAAAACAAAAAATGCACCTTGGTAATTGTTTATTTAAACACTTTGAAATCTTCGTGTCGAAAAATTAAACTGACTCAGAATTTTCTTCCCTACATAAATAATCAATAATTGCAAAGGAAAGAAATTGAAAAAAAAAAGAATTTTCAAATTAGAAAAGAAATATATACATTGAAGATATTCGCTCCGGCTGGGACTCGAACCCAGGCCACTCGCTTGGAAGACCAGCGGTCTAGCCATTAGGCTATCGGAGTTCTGTCGAGCGGAGTCTTACTGCCTGACTGACAGACTGACTCACTGACTGACAGACTGACTCACTGACTGACTGATACTGACTGACTGACTCACTGACTGACCGAGACTGCCTGACTGACTGAGACTGGACTGACTGACTGACTGACTGACTGACTGACTGACTGACTGAGACTGACTGACTGACTGCTTGACTCTCTGACTGGCTATTTCACTGACTGACTGAATGACTAAATGACTGACTGACACTGACTGACTGACTGCTTGACTACCTGACTGACTGCTTGACTGACTAACTGACTGGACAGGACTGACCGACTGACTGACTGACAGACTGACTGAATAAGGATGACTGACAGACTGACTGATAAAGGCTGACTGACTGACTGACTGACAGACTGACTGAATAAGGCTGACCGACTGACTGACTGCCTGACTGACTGACTGACTGAATGACTGACTGACTGACTGACCGAGACTGACTGACTGACTGACTGAGACTGGACTGGACTGACTGACTGACTGACTGACTGAGACTGACTGACTGCTTTAGTGACTAACTGACTGCACAGGACTGACCGACTGACTGACTGGCTGACTGCCTGACTGACTGAGACTAAATGACTGACTGCTTGACTGACTGGCTGAAGGACTAACTGACTGACTGAGTGACTGACTGACTGGACTGACTGACTGAGACTGAATGACTGAGTGATTGACTGATTGACTGTCAGACTGACTGACTGACTTCGCAAAAGGGAAAAATAAAAAAAAAGAATTATAAAATTAGAAAAAAATATTTGCATTTAAGATTTCCTTTCCGGCCGGGACTCGAACCCAGTACCACGCGCTAGGAACCCAACGGTCTAGCCATTAGGCTATCGGAGCTCTGTCGATGGAAGTCTTAAATATAATAAAAACAAAAAATGCACCTTGGTAATTATTGATTCAAACACTTTGAAATTTACAGGTCGAATAATTAAACTGACTCAGAATTTTTCTCCCTACATAAATAATCAATATTCGCAAAAGAGAAAAATTAAAAAAAAAACAAGAAGAAATTTCAAATTAGAAACTAAAAGTATACATTGAAGATTTTCGTTCAGGCTGGGACTCGAACCCAGGGCCACTCGCTTGGAAGCCTAACAATCTAGCCATTAGTCTATGGGAGCTCTGTCGGTGGGAGTTTTAAATATAATAAAAACAAAAAATGCACCTTGGTAATTGTTTATTTAAACACTTTGAAATCTTCGTGTCGAAAAATTAAACTGACTCAGAATTTTCTTCCCTACATAAATAATCAATAATTGCAAAGGAAAGAAATTGAAAAAAAAAAGAATTTTCAAATTAGAAAAGAAATATATACATTGAAGATATTCGCTCCGGCTGGGACTCGAACCCAGGCCACTCGCTTGGAAGACCAGCGGTCTAGCCATTAGGCTATCGGAGTTCTGTCGAGCGGAGTCTTACTGCCTGACTGATACTGCCTGACTGACAGACTGACTCACTGACTGACTGATACTGACTGACTGACTCACTGACTGACCGAGACTGACTGACTAACTGCCTGACTGACTGAGACTGGACTGACTGACTGACTGACTGACTGACTGACTGAGACTAACTGACTGACTGCTTGACTCTCTGACTGGCTATTTCACTGACTGACTGAATGACTAAATGAATGACTGACACTGACTGACTGACTGCTTGACTACCTGACTGACTGCTTGACTGACTAACTGACTGGACAGGACTGACCGACTGACTGACTGACAGACTGACTGAATAAGGATGACTGACAGACTGACTGAATAAGGCTGACTGACTGACTGACTGACAGACTGACTGAATAAGGCTGACCGACTGACTGACTGCCTGACTGACTGACTGACTGAATGACTGACTGACTGACTGACCGAGACTGACTGACTGACTGACTGAGACTGGACTGGACTGACTGACTGACTGACTGACTGAGACTGACTGACTGCTTTAGTGACTAACTGACTGCACAGGACTGACCGACTGACTGACTGACTGACTGCCTGACTGACTGAGACTAAATGACTGACTGCTTGACTGACTGGCTGAAGGACTAACTGACTGACTGAGTGACTGACTGACTGGACTGACTGACTGAGACTGAATGATTGAGTGCTTGACTGATTGACTGTCAGACTGACTGACTGACTTCGCAAAAGGGAAAAATAAAAAAAAAGAATTATAAAATTAGAAAAAAATACTTGCATTTAAGATTTCCTTTCCGGCCGGGACTCGAACCCAGTACCACGCGCTAGGAACCCAACGGTCTAGCCATTAGGCTATCGGAGCTCTGTCGATGGAAGTCTTAAATATAATAAAAACAAAAAATGCACCTTGGTAATTATTGATTCAAACACTTTGAAATTTACAGGTCGAATAATTAAACTGACTCAGAATTTTTCTCCCTACATAAATAATCAATATTCGCAAAAGAGAAAAATTAAAAAAAAAACAAGAAGAAATTTCAAATTAGAAACTAAAAGTATACATTGAAGATTTTCGTTCAGGCTGGGACTCGAACCCAGGGCCACTCGCTTGGAAGCCTAACAATCTAGCCATTAGTCTATGGGAGCTCTGTCGGTGGGAGTTTTAAATATAATAAAAACAAAAAATGCACCTTGGTAATTGTTTATTTAAACACTTTGAAATCTTCGTGTCGAAAAATTAAACTGACTCAGAATTTTCTTCCCTACATAAATAATCAATAATTGCAAAGGAAAGAACTTGAAAAAAAAAAGAATTTTCAAATTAGAAAAGAAATATATACATTGAAGATATTCGCTCCGGCTGGGACTCGAACCCAGGCCACTCGCTTGGAAGACCAGCGGTCTAGCCATTAGGCTATCGGAGTTCTGTCGAGCGGAGTCTTACTGCCTGACTGATACTGCCTGACTGACAAACTGACTCACTGACTGACTGATACTGACTGACTGACTCACTGACTGACCGAGACTGACTGACTGACTGACTGACTGACCGAGACTGACTGACTGACTGACTGAGACTGGACTGGACTGACTGACTGACTGACTGACTGAGACTGACTGACTGCTTTAGTGACTAACTGACTGCACAGGACTGACCGACTGACTGACTGACTGACTGCCTGACTGACTGACTGACTGAATGACTGACTGACTGAGACTAAATGACTGACTGCTTGACTGACTGGCTGAAGGACTAACTGACTGACTGAGTGACTGACTGACTGGACTGACTGACTGAGACTGAATGACTGAGTGCTTGACTGATTGACTGTCAGACTGACTGACTGACTTCGCAAAAGGGAAAAATAAAAAAAAAGAATTATAAAATTAGAAAAAAATATTTGCATTTAAGATTTCCTTTTCGGCTGCGATTTGAACCCAGGGCGACACTCATGGAAGCCCAACGCTCTCGCCAATATACTATCGGATCTCTGTTGATCGGTATCTTAATTATAATAAAAACAAAAAATGCACCTTAGTAATTATTGATCTAAAATCTTTGAAATCTAAAGGTCGAATGATTAAACTGACTCAGAATTTTCTTCCGTACATAAATAATCCACATTTGCAAAAGAAAGAAATTGAAAAAAAAAAGAATCTTCAAATTAGAAGAGAAATATATACATTCAAGATTTTCGTTCCGGCCTGGACTCGAACCCAGTACCACGCGCTTGGAACCCAACGGTCTAGCCATTAGGCTATCGGAGCTCTGTCGATGGAAGTCTTAAATATAATAAAAACAAAAAATGCACCTTGGTAATTATTGATTCAAACACTTTGAAATTTACAGGTCGAATAATTAAACTGACTCAGAATTTTTCTCCCTACATAAATAATCAATATTCGCAAAAGAGAAAAATTAAAAAAAAAGAAGAAGAAATTTCAAATTAGAAACTAAAAGTATACATTGAAGATTTTCGTTCAGGCTGGGACTCGAACCCAGGGCCACTCGCTTGGAAGCCTAACACTCTAGCCATTAGTCTATGGGAGCTCTGTCGGTGGGAGTTTTAAATATAATAAAAACAAAACATGCACCTTGGTAATTGTTTATTTAAACACTTTGAAATCTTTGTGTCGAAAAATTAAACTGACTCAGAATTTTCTTCCCTACATAAATAATCAATAATTGCAAAGGAAAGAAATTGAAAAAAAAAAGAATTTTCAAATTGGAAAAGAAATATATACATTGAAGATATTCGCTCCGGCTGGGACTCGAACCCAGGCCACTCGCTTGGAAGACTAGCGGTCTAGCCATTAGGCTATCGGAGTCCTGTCGAGCGGAGTCTTACTGCCTGACTGATACTGCCTGACTGACAGACTGACTCACTGACTGACTGATACTGACTGACTGACTCACTGACTGACCGAGACTGACTGACTAACTGCCTGACTGACTGAGACTGGAGTGACTGACTGACTGACTGACTGACTGACTAACTGACTGACTGAGACTGACTGACTGACTGCTTGACTCTCTGACTGGCTATTTCACTGACTGACTGAATGACTAAATGACTGACTGACACTGACTGACTGACTGCTTGACTACCTGACTGACTGCTTGACTACCTGACTGACTGCTTGACTGACTAACTGACTGGACAGGACTGACCGACTGACTGACTGACAGACTGACTGAATAAGGATGACTGACAGACTGACTGAATAAGGATGACTGACAGACTGACTGAATAAGGCTGACTGACTGACTGACTGACAGACTGACTGAATAAAGCTGACCGACTGACTGACTGACTGAATGACTGACTGACTGACTGACCGAGACTGACTGACTGACTGACTGAGACTGGACTGGACTGACTGACTGACTGACTGACTGAGACTGACTGACTGCTTTAGTGACTAACTGACTGCACAGGACTGACCGACTGACTGACTGACTGACTGCCTGACTGACTGACTGACTGAATGACTGACTGACTGAGACTAAATGACTGACTGCTTGACTGACTGGCTGAAGGACTAACTGACTGACTGAGTGACTGACTGACTGGACTGACTGACTGAGACTGAATGACTGAGTGCTTGACTGATTGACTGTCAGACTGACTGACTGACTTCGCAAAAGGGAAAAATAAAAAAAAAGAATTATAAAATTAGAAAAAAATATTTGCATTTAAGATTTCCTTTTCGGCTGCGATTTGAACCCAGGGCGACACTCATGGAAGCCCAACGCTCTCGCCAATATACTATCGGATCTCTGTTGATCGGTGTCTTAATTATAATAAAAACAAAAAATGCACCTTAGTAATTATTGATCTAAAATCTTTGAAATCTAAAGGTCGAATGATTAAACTGACTCAGAATTTTCTTCCGTACATAAATAATCCACATTTGCAAAAGAAAGAAATTGAAAAAAAAAAGAATCTTCAAATTAGAAGAGAAATATATACATTCAAGATTTTCGTTCCGGCCTGGACTCGAACCCAGTACCACGCGCTTGGAACCCAACGGTCTAGCCATTAGGCTATCGGAGCTCTGTCGATGGAAGTCTTAAATATAATAAAAACAAAAAATGCACCTTGGTAATTATTGATTCAAACACTTTGAAATTTACAGGTCGAATAATTAAACTGACTCAGAATTTTTCTCCCTACATAAATAATCAATATTCGCAAAAGAGAAAAATTAAAAAAAAAGAAGAAGAAATTTCAAATTAGAAACTAAAAGTATACATTGAAGATTTTCGTTCAGGCTGGGACTCGAACCCAGGGCCACTCGCTTGGAAGCCTAACACTCTAGCCATTAGTCTATGGGAGCTCTGTCGGTGGGAGTTTTAAATATAATAAAAACAAAACATGCACCTTGGTAATTGTTTATTTAAACACTTTGAAATCTTTGTGTCGAAAAATTAAACTGACTCAGAATTTTCTTCCCTACATAAATAATCAATAATTGCAAAGGAAAGAAATTGAAAAAAAAAAAGAATTTTCAAATTGGAAAAGAAATATATACATTGAAGATATTCGCTCCGGCTGGGACTCGAACCCAGGCCACTCGCTTGGAAGACTAGCGGTCTAGCCATTAGGCTATCGGAGTCCTGTCGAGCGGAGTCTTACTGCCTGACTGATACTGCCTGACTGACAGACTGACTCACTGACTGACTGATACTGACTGACTGACTCACTGACTGACCGAGACTGACTGACTAACTGCCTGACTGACTGAGACTGGAGTGACTGACTGACTGACTGACTGACTGACTAACTGACTGACTGAGACTGACTGACTGACTGCTTGACTCTCTGACTGACTGCTTGACTGACTAACTGACTGGACAGGACTGACCGACTGACTGACTGACAGACTGACTGAATAAGGATGACTGACAGACTGACTGAATAAGGCTGACTGACTGACTGACTGACAGACTGACTGAATAAGGCTGACCGACTGACTGACTGCCTGACTGACTGACTGACTGAATGACTGACTGACTGACTGACCGAGACTGACTGACTGACTGACTGAGACTGGACTGGACTGACTGACTGACTGAGACTGACTGACTGCTTTAGTGACTAACTGTCTGCACAGGACTGACCGACTGACTGACTGACTGACTGCCTGACTGACTGACTGACTGAATGACTGACTGACTGAGACTAAATGACTGACTGCTTGACTGACTGGCTGAAGGACTAACTGACTGACTGAGTGACTGACTGACTGGACTGACTGACTGAGACTGAATGACTGAGTGCTTGACTGATTGACTGTCAGACTGACTGACTAACTTCGCAAAAGGGAAAAATAAAAAAAAAAGAATTATAAAATTAGAAAAAAATATTTGCATTTAAGATTTCCTTTCCGGCCGGGACTCGAACCCAGTACCACGCGCTAGGAACCCAACGGTCTAGCCATTATGCTATCGGAGCTCTGTCGATGGAAGTCTTAAATATAATAAAAACAAAAAATGCACCTTGGTAATTATTGATTCAAACACTTTGAAATTTACATGTCGAATAATTAAACTGACTCAGAATTTTTCTCCCTACATAAATAATCAATATTCGCAAAAGAGAAAAATTAAAAAAAAAAGAAGAAGAATTTTCAAATTAGAAACTAAAAGTATACATTGAAGATTTTCGTTCAGGCTGGGACTCGAACCCAGGGCCACTCGCTTGGAAGCCTAACACTCTAGCCATTAGTCTATGGCAGCTCTGTCGGTGGGAGTTTTAAATATAATAAAAACAAAAAATGCACCTTGGTAATTGTTTATTTAAACACTTTGAAATCTTCGTGTCGAAAAATTAAACTGACTCAGAATTTTCTTCCCTACATAAATAATCAATAATTGCAAAGGAAAGAAATTGAAAAAAAAAGAATTTTCAAATTAGAAAAGAAATATATACATGGAAGATATTCGCTCCGGCTGGGACTCGAACCCAGGCCACTATCTTGGAAGACCAGCGGTCTAGCCATTAGGCTATCGGAGTTCTGTCGAGCGGAGACTTACTGCCCGACTGATACTGACAGACTGACTCACTGACTGACTGATACTGACTGACTGACTCACTGACTGACCGAGACTGACTGACTAACTGCCTGACTGACTGAGACTGGACTGACTGACTGACTGGCTGACTAACTGACTGACTGAGACTGACTGACTGACTGCTTGACTCTCTGACTGGCTATTTCACTGACTGACTGAATGACTAAATGACTGACTGACACTGACTGACTGACTGCTTGACTACCTGACTGACTGCTTGACTGACTAACTGACTGGACAGGACTGACCGACTGACTGACTGACAGACTGACTGAATAAGGATGACTGACAGACTGACTGAATAAGGCTGACTGACTGACTGACTGACAGACTGACTGAATAAGGCTGACCGACTGACTGACTGCCTGACTGACTGACTGACTGAATGACTGACTGACTGACTGACCGAGACTGACTGACTGACTGACTGAGACTGGACTGGACTGACTGACTGACTGACTGACTGACTGAGACTGACTGACTGCTTTAGTGACTAACTGACTGCACAGGACTGACCGACTGACTGAATGACTGACTGACTGAGACTAAATGACTGACTGCTTGACTGACTGGCTGAAGGACTAACTGACTGACTGAGTGACTGACTGACTGGACTGACTGACTGAGACTGAATGATTGAGTGCTTGACTGAATGACTGTCAGACTGACTGACTGACTTCGCAAAGGGGAAAAATAAAAAAAAAGAATTATAAAATTAGAAAAAAATATTTGCATTTAAGATTTCCTTTCCGGCCGTGACTCGAACCCAGTACCACGCGCTAGGAACCCAACGGTCTAGCCATTAGGCTATCGGAGCTCTGTCGATGGAAGTCTTAAATATAATAAAAACAAAAAATGCACCTTGGTAATTATTGATTCAAACACTTTGAAATTTACAGGTCGAATAATTAAACTGACTCAGAATTTTTCTCCCTACATAAATAATCAATATTCGCAAAAGAGAAAAATTAAAAAAAAAAGAAGAAGAAATTTCAAATTAGAAACTAAAAGTATACATTGAAGATTTTCGTTCAGGCTGGGACTCGAACCCAGGGCCACTCGCTTGGAAGCCTAACACTCTAGCCATTAGTCTATGGGAGCTCTGTCGGTGGGAGTTTTAAATATAATAAAAACAAAAAATGCACCTTGGTAATTGTTTATTTAAACACTTTGAAATCTTCGTGTCGAAAAATTAAACTGACTCAGAATTTTCTTCCCTACATAAATAATCAATAATTGCAAAGGAAAGAAATTGAAAAAAAAAAGAATTTTCAAATTAGAAAAGAAATATATACATTGAAGATATTCGCTCCGGCTGGGACTCGAACCCAGGCCACTCGCTTGGAAGACCAGCGGTCTAGCCATTAGGCTATCGGAGTTCTGTCGAGCGGAGTCTTACTGCCTGACTGATACTGCCTGACTGACAAACTGACTCACTGACTGACTGACTCACTGACTGACCGAGACTGACTGACTAACTGCCTGACTGACTGAGACTGGACTGACTGACTGACTGACTGACTGACTGACTAACTGACTGACTGAGACTGACTGACTGACTGCTTGACTCTCTGACTGGCTATTTCACTGACTGACTGAATGACTAAATGACTGACTGACACTGACTGACTGACTGCTTGACTACCTGACTGACTGCTTGACTGACTAACTGACTGGACAGGACTGACCGACTGACTGACTGACAGACTGACTGAATAAGGATGACTGACAGACTGACTGAATAAGGCTGACTGACTGACTGACTGAATAAGGCTGACCGACTGCCTGACTGACTGACTGACTGAATGACTGACTGACTGACTGACCGAGACTTACTGACTGACTGACTGAGACTGGACTGGACTGACTGACTGACTGACTGACTGAGACTGACTGACTGCTTTAGTGACTAACTGACTGCACAGGACTGACCGACTGACTGACTGACTGACTGCCTGACTGACTGACTGACTGAGACTAAATGACTGACTGCTTGACTGACTGGCTGAAGGACTAACTGACTGACTGAGTGACTGACTGACTGGACTGACTGACTGAGACTGAATGACTGAGTGCTTGACTGATTGACTGTAAGACTGACTGACTGACTTCGCAAAAGGGAAAAATAAAAAAAAAAGAATTATAAAATTAGAAAAAAATATTTGCATTTAAGATTTCCTTTCCGGCCGGGACTCGAACCCAGTACCACGCTCTAGGAACCCAACGGTCTAGCCATTAGGCTATCGGAGCTCTGTCGATGGAAGTCTTAAATATAATAAAAACAAAAAATGCACCTTGGTAATTATTGATTCAAACACTTTGAAATTTACAGGTCGAATAATTAAACTGACTCAGAATTTTTCTCCCTACATAAATAATCAATATTCGCAAAAGAGAAAAATTAAAAAAAAAAGAAGAAGAAATTTCAAATTAGAAACTAAAAGTATACATTGAAGATTTTCGTTCAGGCTGGGACTCAAACCCAGGGCCACTCGCTTGGAAGCCTAACACTCTAGCCATTTGTCTATGGGAGCTCTGTCGGTGGGAGTTTTAAATATAATAAAAACAAAAATGCACCTTGGTAATTATTTATTTAAACACTTCGAAATCTGCCGGTCGAAAACTTAAACTGACTCAGAATTTTCTTCCCTACATAAATAATCAATATTTGCAAAGGAAAGAAATTGAAAAAAAAAGAATTTTCAAATTAGAAAGGAAATATATACATTGAAGATATTCGCTCCAGCTGGGACTCGAACCCAGGCCACTCGCTTGGAAGACCAGCGGTCTAGCCATTAGGCTATCGGCGTTCTGTCGTGCGGAGTCTTACTGCCTGACTGAGACTGCCTGACTGACAGACTGACTCACTGACTGACTAATACTGACTGACTCACTGACTGACCGAGACTGACTGACTGACTTACTGACTGAACGAGACTGACTGACTAACTGCCTGACTGACTGAGACTGGACTGACTGACTAACTGACTGACTGACTGACCGACTGACTGACTGAGACTGACTGACTGACTGCTTGACTGTCTGACTGACTGCTTGACTGTCTGACTGACTATTTCACTGACTGACTGAATGACTAAATGACTGACTGACACTGACTGACTGACTGCTTGACTGCCTGACTGACTGCTTGACTGCCTGACTGACTGCTTGACAGACTAACTGACTGGACAGGACTGACCGACTGACTGACTGACAGACTGACTGAATAAGGCTGACTGACTGACTGACTGACAGACTGACTGAATAAGGCTGACTGACAGACTGACTGAATAAGGCTGACTGACTGACTGACTGCCTGACTGACTGACTGAATGACTGACAGACTGACTGACCGAGACTGACTGACTGACTGACTGAGACTGGACAGAACTGACTGACTGACTGACTGAGACTGACTGACTGACTGACTGCTTGACTGACTAACTGACTGGACAGGACTGACCGACTGACTGACTGACTGACTGCCTGACTGACTGACTGAGACTAAATGACTGACTGCTTGACTGACTGACTGAAGGACTAACTGACTGACTGAGACTGACTGACTGACTGCCTAACTGACTGAGTGACTGACTGACTGGACTGACTGACTGAGACTGAATGACTGAGTGCTTGACTGATTGACTGTCGGACTGACTGACTGACTTCGCAAAAGGGAAAAATAAAAAAAAAAGAATTATCAAATTAGAAAAAAATATTTGCATTTAAGATTTCCTTTCCGGCTGGGATTTGAACCCAGGGCGACACGTATGGAAGCAAAACGCTCTCGCCAATATACTATCGGATCTCGGTTGGTCGGTGTCTTAATTATAAAAAAAACAAAAAATGCACCTTGGTAATTATTGATCTAAAATCTTTGAAATCTAAAGGTCGAATGATTATACTGACTCAGAATTTTCTTCCGTTTATAAATGATCGATATTTGCAACAGAAAGAAAATGAAAAAAAAAGAATTTTCAAATTAGAAGAGAAATATATACATTAAAGGTATTCGTTCCGGCGTGGAGTCGAACCCAGGCCACTCGCTTAGAAGACCAACGGTCTAGCCATTAGGCTATCGGAGCTCTGTCGGTCGGTGTTTTAAATATAATAAAAACGAAAAAATGCAGCTTGGTAATTATTGATTCAAACACTTTGAAATCTGCGGGTCGAAAAATTAAACTGACTCAGAATTTTCTTCCCTACATAAATAATCAATACTTGTAAAAGAGAAAAATTAAAAAAAAGAAGAAGAATTTTCAAATTAGAAACTAAAAGTATACATTGAAGATATTCGCTCCGGCTGGGACTCGAACCCAGGCCACTCGCTTGGAAGACCAGCGGTCTTGCCATTAGGCTATCGGAGTTCTGTCGAGCGGAGTCTTACTGCCTGACTGAGACTGCCTGACGGACAGACTGACTCACTGACTGACTGATACTGACTGACTCACTGACTGACTGAGACTGGACTGACTGACTAACTGACTGACTGACTGACTGACTGACTGACTGACTGACTGAGACTGACTGACTGACTGCTTGACTGTCTGACTGACTGCTTGACTGTCTGACTGACTATTTCACTGACTGACTGAATGACTAAATGACTGACTGACACTGACTGACTGACTGCTTGACTGCCTGACTGACTGCTTGACTGCCTGACTGACTGCTTGACAGACTAACTGACTGGACAGGACTGACCGACTGACTGACTGACAGACTGACTGAATAAGGCTGACTGACTGACTGACTGCCTGACTGACTGACTGAATGACTGACTGACTGACTGACCGAGACTGACTGACTGACTGACTAAGACTGGACAGAACTGACTGACTGACTGACTGAGACTGACTTACTGACTGACTGACTGACTGACTGCTTGACTGACTAACTGACTGGACAGGACTGACCGCCTGACTGACTGACTGACTGCCTGACTGACTGACTGACTGAATGACTGACTGACTTAGACTAAATGACTGACTGCTTGACTGACTGACTGAAGGACTAACTGACTGACTGAGACTGACTGACTGACTGCCTAACTGACTGAGTGACTGACTGACTGGACTGACTGACTGAGACTGAATGACTGAGTGCTTGACTGATTGACAGTCGGACTGACTGACTGACTTCGCAAAAGGGAAAAATAAAAAAAAGAATTATCAAATTAAGATTTTCTTTCCGGCTGGGATTTGAACCCAGGGCCACTCGCTTGGAAGCCCACCACTCTAGCCATTAGTCTAGCAGAGCTCTAACGGTCGGAGTTTTAAATATAATAAAATCAAAAAATGCACCTTGGTAATTATTGATCTAAAATCTTTGAAATCTAAAGGTCGAATGATTAAACTGACTTAGAATTTTCTTCCGTACATAAATAATCGATATTTGCAAAAGAAAGAAAATGAAAAAAAAAAAAAAAGAATTTTCAAATTAGAAAAGAAATATATACATTGAAGACTTTCGTTCCGGCCGGGACTCGAACCCAGTACCACGCGCTTGGAACCCAACGGTCTCGCCATTAGGCTATCGGAGCTCTGTCGATTGAAGTCTTAAATATAATAAAAACAAAAATCGCACCTTTTTAATTATTGATTCAAACACTTTGAAATCTACAGGTCGAATAATTAAACTCACTCAGAATTTTTCTCCCTACATAAATAATCAATATTCGCAAAAGAGAAAAATTAAAAAAAAAAGAAGAAGAATTTTCAAATTAGAAACTAAAAATATAAATTGAAGATTTTCGCGCAGGCTGGGACTTGAACGCAGGGCCACTCGCTTGGAAACCCACCACTCTAGCCATTATTCTAGCAGAGCTCTGACGGTCGGAGTTTTAAATATAATAAAATCAAAAAATGCACCTTGATAATTATTTATTTAAACACTTTGAATTCTGCGTTTCGAAAAATTAAACTGACTCAGAATTTTCTTCCCTACATAAATAATCAATATTTGCAAAAGAAAAAAATTGAAAAAAAAGAGAATTTTCAAATTGGAAAAGAAATATATACATTGAAGATATTCGTTCCGGCTGGGACTCGAAACCAGGCCATTCGCTTGGAAGACCAACGGTCTAGCCATTAGCTATCGGAGTTCTCTCGGTCGGAGCCTTACTGCCTGACTGAGACTGCCTGACTGACAGACTGACTGAATGACTAACTGATACTGACTGACTGACTGATACTGATTGACTGACTGACTCACTGATTGACCGAGACTGACTGACTGACCGAGACTGACTGACTGACTGCCTGACTGACTGAGACTGGACTGGACTAACTGACTGACTGACTGAGACTAAATGACTGACTGCTTGACTGACTGGCTGAATGACTAACTGACTGACTGAGACTGACTGACTGACTGCCTAACTGACTGAGTGACTGACTGATTGGACTGACTGACCGTCTGACTTAGACTGAATGACTGACTGCTTGACTGACTGACTGGTCTGGACTGACCGACTGACAGACTGACTGAGACTGACTGACTGAATGACTAACTGACTGACTGACTGACAGAATGACTGAATGAGGCTGAGTGACTGACTGCCTGACTGACTGACTGATTGAATGACTAGCTGACTGAGACTAAGTGACTAAATTGCTTGACTGACTGACTGAATGACTAACTGACTGACTGAGACTGACTGACTGACTGCCTGACTGACTGAGTGACTGACTGACTGGACTGACTGACTGACTGACTGACACTGAATGACTGACTGCCCAACTGACGGAGTGACTGAATGACTAACTGACTGATTGACTGCTTAAGTGACTGACAGACTGACTGCTTGACTGACAGACTGGACTGGACTGACCGACTGACAGACTGACTGGCTGACAGAGACTGACTGATTGACTGTCGGACTGACTGACTGACTTCGCAAAAGGGGAAAATAAAAAAAAATTATCAAATGAGAAAAAAATACATGTATTTAAGATTTTCTTTCCGGCTGGGATTCGAACCCAGGGCCACACGCATGGAAGCCCAACGCTCTCGCAACCGGACTATCGGATCTCGGATGGCCGGTGTCTTAATTATAATAAAAACAAAAATGCACCTTGGTAATTATTAATCTAAAATCTTTGAAATCTAAAGGTCGAATGATTAAACTGACTCAGAATTTTCTTCCGTACATAAATAATCGATATTTGCAAAAGAAAGGAAATGAAAAAAAAAGAATTTTCAAATTAGAAAAGAAATATATACATTGAAGATTTTCGTTCCGGCCGGGATTCGAACCCAGTACCACGCGCTTGGAAGCCCACCACTCTAGCCATTAGTCTATGGGAGCTCTGTCGGTGGGAGTTTTAAATATAATAAAAACAAAAAATGCCCCTTGGTAATTGTTTATTTAAACACTTTGAAATCTTCGTGTCGAAAAATTAAACTGACTCAGAGTTTTCTTCCCTACATAAATAATCAATATTTGCAAAGGAAAGAAATTGAAAAAAAAAAGAATTTTCAAATTAGAAAAGAAATATATACATTGAAGATATTCGCTCCGGCTGTGACTCAAACCCTGGCCACTCGCTTGGAAGACCAGCGGTCTAGCCATTAGGCTATAGGAGTTCTGTCGAGCGGAGTCTTACTGCCTGACTGAGACTGCCTGACTGACAGACTGACTCACTAACTGACTGATACTGACTGACTGGACTGACTGACTGACTCACTGACTGACCGAGACTGACTGACTGACTCACTGACTGACCGAGACTGACTGACTAACTGCCTGAGACTGGACTGACTGACTGACTGACTGACTGACTGACTAACTGACTGACTGAGACTGACTGACTGACTGCTTGACTCTCTGACTGACTATTTCACTGACTGACTGCATGACTAAATGACTGACTGACACTGACTGACTGACTGCTTGACTACCTGACTGACTGCTTGACTGACTAACTGACTGGACAGGACTGACCGACTGACTGACTGACAGACTGACTGAATAAGGATGACTGACAGACTGACTGAATAAGGCTGACTGACTGACTGACTGACAGACTGACTGAATAAGGCTGACCGACTGACTGACTGACTGACTGACTGACTGACTGAATGACTGACTGACTGACTGACCGAGACTGACTGACTGACTGACTGAGACTGGACTGGACTGACTGACTGACTGACTGACTGAGACTGACTGACTGCTTTAGTGACTAACTGACTGCACAGGACTGACCGACTGACTGACTGACTGACTGCCTGACTGACTGACTGACTGAATGACTGACTGACTGAGACTAAATGACTGACTGACTACGCAAAAGGGAAAAATAAAAAAAAAAGAATTATAAAATTAGAAAAAAATATTTGCATTTAAGATTTCCTTTCCGACTGGGATTTGAACCTGGGCGACACGCATGGAAGCCCAACGCTCTCGCCAATATACTATCGGATCTCTGTTGGTCGGTGTCTTAATTATAATAAAAACAAAAAATGCACCTTAGTAATTATTGATCTAAAATCTTTGAAATCTAAAGGTCGAATGATTAAACAGACTCAGAATTTTCTTCCGTACATAAAATATCCATATTTGCAAAAGAAAGAAATTGAAAAAAAAAGATTCTTCAAATTAGAAGAGAAATATATACATTGAAGATTTTCGTCCCGGCCGGGACTCGAACCCAGTACCACGCGCTTGGATCCCAACGGTCTAGCCATTAGGCTATCGGAGCTCTGTCGATTGAAGTCTTAAATATAATAAAAAAAAATGCACCTTTTTAAATATTGATTCAAACACTTTGAAATCTACAGGTCAAATTATTAAACTGACTCAGAATTTTTCTCCCTACATAAATAATCAATATTCGCAAAAGAAATTGAAAAAAAAAAATAAAATTCGAAAAGAAATATATACATTGAAGATATTCGTTCCGGCTGGGACTCGAACCCAGGGCCACTCGCTTGGAAGCCCACCACTCTAGCCATTAGTCTAGCAGAGCTCTAACGGTTGGAGTTAATAAAATCAAAAAATGCACCTTGGTAATTATTGATCTAAAATCTTTGAAATCTAAAGGTCGAATGATTAAACTGACTCAGAATTTTCTTCCGTACATAAATAATCGATACTTGCAAAAGAAAGAAAATGAAAAAAAAAAAAAAAAAGAATTTTCAAATTAGAAAAGAAATATATACATTGAAGATTTTCGTTCCGGCCGGGACTTGAACCCAGTACCACGCGCTTGGAACCCAACGGTCTCGCCATTAGGCTATCGGAGCTCTGTCGATTGAAGTCTTAAATATAATAAAAACAAAAATCGCACCTTTTTAATTATTGATTCAAACACTTTGAAATCTACAGGTCGAATAATTAAACTCACTCAGAATTTTTCTCCCTACATAAATAATCAATATTCGCAAAAGAGAAAAATTAAAAAAAAAAAAGAAGAAGAATTTTCAAATTAGAAACTAAAAATATAAATTGAAGATTTTCGCGCAGGCTGGGACTCGAACCCAGGGCCACTCGCTTGGAAACCCACCACTCTAGCCATTAGTCTAGCAGAGCTCTGACGGTCGGAGTTTTAAATATAATAAAATCAAAAAATGCACCTTGGTAATTATTTATCTAAACACTTTGAATTCTGCGTTTCGAAAAATTAAACTGACTCAGAATTTTCTTCCCTACATAAATAATCAATATTTGCAAAAGAAAAAAATTGAAAAAAAAAAGAGAATTTTCAAATTGGAAATGAAATATATACATTGAAGATATTCGTTCCGGCTGGGACTCGAACCCAGGCCATTCGCTTGGAAGACCAACGGTCTAGCCATTAGCTATCGGAGTTCTGTCGGTCGGAGCCTTACTGCCTGACTGAGACTGCCTGACTGACAGACTGACTGAATGACTAACTGATACTGACTGACTGACTGATACTGATTGACTGACTGACTCACTGATTGACCGAGACTGACTGACTTACCGAGACTGACTGACTGACTGCCTGACTGACTGAGACTGGACTGGACTGACTGACTGACTGAGTGAGACTAAATGACTGACTGCTTGACTGACTGACTGGTCTGGACTGATCGACTGACAGACTGACTGACTGACTGAGACTGACTGACTGAATGACTAACTGACTGACTGACTGACAGACTGACTGAATGAGGCTGAGTGACTGACAGACTGCCCGACTGACTGACTGACTGAATGACTAACTGACTGAGACTAAGTGACTAAATTGCTTGACTGACTGACTGGACTGACTGACTGACCGATTGAGACTGAATGACTGACTGCGTAACTGACTGAGTGACTGAAAGACTAACTGACTGATTGACTGCTTAAGTTACTGACTGACTGACTGCTTGACTGACTGACTGGACTGGACTGACCGACTGACAGACTGACTGGCTGACAGAGACTGACTGACTGATTTCGCAAAAGGGAAAAATAAAAAAAAAAATATCAAATTAGAAAAAATATATGCATTTAAGATTTTCTTTCCGGCTGGGATTCGAACCCAGGGCCACACGCATGGAAGCCCAAAGCTCTCGCCAATATACGATCGGATCTCTGTTGGTCGGTGTCTTAATTATAATAAAAACAAAAAATGCACCTTGGTAATTATTGATCTAAAATTTTTGAAATCTAAAGGTCGAATGATTAAACTGACACAGAATTTTCTTCCGTACGTAAATAATCGATATTTGCAAAAGAAAGAAATTGAAAAAAGAAAAAGAATCTTCAAATTAGAAAAGAAATATATACATTGAAGATTTTCGTTCCGGACGGGACTCGAAAACAGTACCACGCGCTTGGAACCCAACGGCCTAGCCATTAGGCTATCGGAGCTCTGTCGATTGAAGTCTTAAATATAATAAAAACAAAAATCGCACCTTTTTAATTATTGATTCAAACACTTTGAAATCTACAGGTCGAATAATTAAACTCACTCAGAATTTTTCTCCCTACATAAATAATCAATATTCGCAAAAGAGAAAAATTAAAAAAAAAAAAAGAAGAAGAATTTTCAAATTAGAAACTAAAAATATAAATTGAAGATTTTCGCGCAGGCTGGGACTCGAACCCAGGGCCACTCGCTTGGAAACCCACCACTCTAGCCATTAGTCTAGCAGAGCTCTGACGATCGGAGTTTTAAATATAATAAAATCAAAAAATGCACCTTGGTAATTATTTATCTAAACACTTTTTCGCGTTTCGAAAAATTAAACTGACTCAGAATTTTCTTCCCTACATAAATAATCAATATTTGCAAAAGAAAAAAATTGAAAAAAAAAGAAATTTCAAATTCGAAAAGAAATATATACATTGAATATTTTCGTTCCGGCTGGGACTCGAAAATGAGTGAATGAGGCTGAGTGACTGACAGACTGCCCGACTGACTGACTGACTGAATGACTAACTGACTGAGACTAAGTGACTAAATTGCTTGACTGACTGACTGACTGACTAAATGACTGACTGAGACTGACTGACTGACTGCTTGACTGTCTGACTGACTATTTCACTGACTGACTGAATGACTAAATGACTGACTGACACTGACTGACTGACTGCTTGACTGCCTGACTGACTGCTTGACTGCCTGACTGACTGCTTGACTGAATAAGGCTGACTGACTGACTGACAGACTGACTGAATAAGGCTGACTGACTGACAGACTGACTGAATAAGGCTGACTGAGTGACTGACTGACAGACTGACTGAATAAGGCTGACTGACTGACTGACTGCCTGACTGACTGACTGACTGAATGACTGACTGACTGACTGACCGAGACTGACTGACTGACTGACTGAGACTGGACTGGACTGACTGACTGACTGACTGACTAAGACTGACTGACTGCTTGACTGACTAACTGACTGGACAGGACTGACCGACTGATTGACTGACTGACTGCCTGACTGACTGACTGACTGAATGACTGACTGACTGAGACTAAATGACTGACTGATTGACTGACTGATTGACTGACTGACTGACTGACTGAGACTGACTGACTGACTGCCTAACTGACTGACTGACTGACTGACTGGACTGACTGACTGAGACTGAATGACTGAGTGCTTGTCTGATTGACTGTCGGACTGACTGACTGACTTCGCAAAAGGGAAAAATAAAAAAAAAGAATTATCAAATTAGAAAAAAATATTTGCATTTAAGATTTCCTTTCCGGTTGGGATTTGAACCCAGGGCGACACGCATGGAAGCCCAACGCTCTCGCCAATATACTATCGGATCTCGGTCCGTCGGTGTCTTAATTATAATAAAAACAAAAAATGCACCTTGGTAATTATTGATCTAAAATCTTTGAAATCTAAAGGTCGAATGATTAAACTGACTCAGAATTTTCTTCCGTACATAAATAATCGATATTTGCAAAAGAAAGAAATTGAAAAAAAAAAGAATCTTCAAATTAGAAAAGAAATATATACATTGAAGATTTTCGTTCCGGCCGGGACTCGAACCCAGTACCACGCGCTTGGAACCCAACGGTCTAGCCATTAGGCTATCGGAGCTCTGTCGATTGAAGTCTTAAACATAATAAAAACAAAAAATGCACCTTTTTAATTATTGATTCAAACACTTTAAAATCTACAGGTCGAATAATTAAATTGACTCAGAATTTTTCTCCCTACATAAATAATTAATATTCGCAAAAGAGAAAAATTAAAAAAAAGAAGAAGAATTTTCAAATTAGAAACTAAAAATACAAATTGAAGATTTTCGCGCAGGCTGGGACTCGAAACCAGGGCCACTCGCTTGGAAGCCCACCACTCTAGCCATTAGTCTAGCAGAGCTTTGACGGTCGGAGTTTAAATATAATAAAATCAAAAAATGCATCTTGGTAATTATTTATCTAAACACTTTGAATTCTGCGTTTCGAAAAATTAAACTGACTCAGAATTTTCTTCCCTACATAAATAATCAATATTTGCAAAAGAAAAAAATTGAAAAAAAAAAGAAATTTCAAATTCGAAAAGAAATATATACATTGAAGATATTCGTTCCGGCTGGGACTCGAACCCAGGCCATTCGCTTGGAAGACCAACGGTCTAGCCATTAGCTATCGGAGTTCTGTCGGTCGGAGTCTTACTGCCTGACTGACAGACTGACAGAATGACTGACTGATACTGACTGACGGACTGATACTGACTGACTGACTGATACTGATTGACTGACTGACTCACTGACTGACTGAGACTGACTGACTGACTGCTTGACTCTCTGACTGACTATTTCACTGACTGACTGCATGACTAAATGACTGACTGACACTGACTGACTGACTGCTTGACTACCTGACTGACTGCTTGACTGACTAACTGACTGGACAGGACTGACCGACTGACTGACTGACAGACTGACTGAATAAGGATGACTGACAGACTGACTGAATAAGGCTGACTGACTGACTGACTGACAGACTGACTGACTGACTGAATGACTGACTGACTGACTGACCGAGACTGACTGACTGACTGACTGAGACTGGACTGGACTGACTGACTGACTGACTGACTGAGACTGACTGACTGCTTTAGTGACTAACTGACTGCACAGGACTGACCGACTGACTGACTGACTGACTGCCTGACTGACTGACTGACTGAATGACTGACCGACTGAGACTAAATGACTGACTGACTACGCAAAAGGGAAAAATAAAAAAAAAAGAATTATAAAATTAGAAAAAAATATTTGCATTTAAGATTTCCTTTCCGGCTGGGATTTGAACCTGGGCGACACGCATGGAAGCCCAACGCTCTCGCCAATATACTATCGGATCTCTGTTGGTCGGTGTCTTAATTATAATAAAAACAAAAAATGCACCTTAGTAATTATTGATCTAAAATCTTTGAAATCTAAAGGTCGAATGATTAAACAGACTCAGAATTTTCTTCCGTACATAAATAATCCATATTTGCAAAAGAAAGAAATTGAAAAAAAAAGATTCTTCAAATTAGAAGAGAAATATATACATTGAAGATTTTCGTCCCGGCCGGGACTCGAACCCAGTACCACGCGCTTGGATCCCAACGGTCTAGCCATTAGGCTATCGGAGCTCTGTCGATTGAAGTCTTAAATATAATAAAAAAAATGCACCTTTTTAAATATTGATTCAAACACTTTGAAATCTACAGGTCAAATTATTAAACTGACTCAGAATTTTTCTCCCTACATAAATAATCAATATTCGCAAAAGAAATTGAAAAAAAAAAATAAAATTCGAAAAGAAATATATACATTGAAGATATTCGTTCCGGCTGGGACTCGAACCCAGGGCCACTCGCTTGGAAGCCCACCACTCTAGCCATTAGTCTAGCAGAGCTCTAACGGTTGGAGTTAATAAAATCAAAAAATGCACCTTGGTAATTATTGATCTAAAATCTTTGAAATCTAAAGGTCGAATGATTAAACTGACTCAGAATTTTCTTCCGTACATAAATAATCGATACTTGCAAAAGAAAGAAAATGAAAAAAAAAAAAAAAAAGAATTTTCAAATTAGAAAAGAAATACATACATTGAAGATTTTCGTTCCGGCCGGGACTCGAACCCAGTACCACGCGCTTGGAACCCAACGGTCTCGCCATTAGGCTATCGGAGCTCTGTCGATTGAAGTCTTAAATATAATAAAAACAAAAATCGCACCTTTTTAATTATTGATTCAAACACTTTGAAATCTACAGGTCGAATAATTAAACTCACTCAGAATTTTTCTCCCTACATAAATAATCAATATTCGCAAAAGAGAAAAATTAAAAAAAAAAAGAAGAAGAATTTTCAAATTAGAAACTAAAAATATAAATTGAAGATTTTCGCGCAGGCTGGGACTCGAACCCAGGGTAACTCGCTTGGAAACCCACCACTCTAGCCATTAGTCTAGCAGAGCTCTGACGGTCGGAGTTTTAAATATAATAAAATCAAAAAATGCACCTTGGTAATTATTTATCTAAACACTTTGAATTCTGCGTTTCGAAAAATTAAACTGACTCAGAATTTTCTTCCCTACATAAATAATCAATATTTGCAAAAGAAAAAAATTGAAAAAAAAAAGAGAATTTTCAAATTGGAAATGAAATATATACATTGAAGATATTCGTTCCGGCTGGGACTCGAACCCAGGCCATTCGCTTGGAAGACCAACGGTCTAGCCATTAGCTATCGGAGTTCTGTCGGTCGGAGCCTTACTGCCTGACTGAGACTGCCTGACTGACAGACTGACTGAATGACTAACTGATACTGACTGACTGACTGATACTGATTGACTGACTGACTCACTGATTGACCGAGACTGACTGACTTACCGAGACTGACTGACTGACTGCCTGACTGACTGAGACTGGACTGGACTGACTGACTGAGACTGGACTGGACTGACTGACTGACTGAGTGAGACTAAATGACTGACTGCTTGACTGACTGACTGGTCTGGACTGATCGACTGACAGACTGACTGACTGAGACTGACTGACTGAATGACTAACTGACTGACTGACTGACAGACTGACTGAATGAGGCTGAGTGACTGACAGACTGCCCGACTGACTGACTGACTGAATGACTAACTGACTGAGACTAAGTGACTAAATTGCTTGACTGACTGACTGGACTGACTGACTGACCGATTGAGACTGAATGACTGACTGCGTAACCGACTGAGTGACTGAAAGACTAACTGACTGATTGACTGCTTAAGTTACTGACTGACTGACTGCTTGACTGACTGACTGGACTGGACTGACCGACTGACAGACTGACTGGCTGACAGAGACTGACTGACTGATTTCGCAAAAGGGAAAAATAAAAAAAAAAATATCAAATTAGAAAAAATATATGCATTTAAGATTTTCTTTCCGGCTGGGATTCGAACCCAGGGCCACACGCATGGAAGCCCAAAGCTCTCGCCAATATACGATCGGATCTCTGTTGGTCGGTGTCTTAATTATAATAAAAACAAAAAATGCACCTTGGTAATTATTGATCTAAAATTTTTGAAATCTAAAGGTCGAATGATTAAACTGACTCAGAATTTTCTTCCTTACATAAATAATCAATATTTGCAAAAGAAAGAAAATGAAAAGAAAAAGAATCTTCAAATTAGAAAAGAAATATATACATTGACGGTTTTCGTTCCGGCAGGGACTCGAACCCAATACCACACGCTTGGATCCCAACGATCTAGCCATTAGGCTATCGGAGCTCTGTCGATGGAAGTCTTAAATATAATAAAAACAAAAAAAAAAAAAACACCTTGGTAATTATTGATTCAAACACTTTGAAATTATCAGGTCGAATAATTAAACTGACTCAGAATTTTTCTCCCTACATAAATAATCAATATTCGCAAAAGAGAAAAAAAAAAAAAAAAAGAAGAAGAATTTTCAAATTAGAAACTAAAAGTATACATTGAAGATTTTCGTTCAGGCTGGGACTCGAACCCAGGGCCACTTGCTTGGAAGACTAACACTCTAGCCATTAGTCTATGGGAGCTCTGTCGGTGGTAGTTTTAAATATAATAAAAACAAAAAATGCACCTTGGTAATTGTTTATTTAAACACTTTGTAATCTTCGGTCTGAAAAATTAAACTGACTAAGAATTTTCTTCCCTTCATAAATAATCAATATTTGCAAAAGAAAGAAATTGAAAAAAAAAGAATTTTCAAATTAGAAAAGAAATATATACATTGAAGATATTCATTCCGGCGTGGAGTCGAACCCAGGGCCACTCGCTTGGAAGACAAGCGGTCTAGCCATTAGGCTATCGCAGCTCTGTCGGTCGGAATTTTAAATATAATAAAAACAAAAAATGCACCTTGGTAATTGTTTATTTAAACACTTTGAAATCTTCGGGTCGAAAAATTAAACTGACTCAGAATTTTTTTCCCTACATAAATAATCAATATTTGCAAAAGAGAAAAATTAAAAAAAAAAAGAAGAAGAATTTTCAAATTAGAAACTAAAAATATACTTTGAAGATTTTCGTTCAGGCTGGGACTCGAACCCAGGGCCACTCGCTTGGAAGCCCAACACTCTAACCATTAGTCTATCGGATCTCTGTCGGTCGGGGTTTTAAATATAATAAAAACAAAAATGCACCTTGGTAATTATTTATTTAAACACTTTGAAATCTGTCGGTCGAAAAATTAAACTGACTCAGAATTTTCTTCCCTACATAAGTAATCAATATTTGCAAAGGAAAGAAATTGAAAAAAAAAAAGAATTTTCAAATTAGAAAAGAAATATATACATTGAAGATATTCGCTCCGGCTGGGACTCGAAACCAGGCCACTCGCTTGGAAGACCAGCGGTATAGCCATTAGGCTATCGGAGTTCTGTCGAGCGGAGTTTTACTGCCTGACTGAGACTGCCTGACTGACAGACTGACTCACTGACTGAATGATACTGACTGACTGACTGACCGAGACTGACTGACCGAGACTGACTGAAAGAGTCACTGACTGACCGAGACTGACTGACTAACTGCCTGACTGACTGAGACTGGACTGACTGACTGACTGACTGACTAACTGACTGACTGAGACTGACTGAGACTGACTGACTGACTGCTTGACTGTCTGACTGACTATTTAGATGACTGACTGAATGACTAAATGACTGACTGACACTGACTGACTGACTGCTTGACTGCCTGACTGACTGCTTGACTAACTAACTGACTGGACAGGACTGACCGACTGACTGACTGACTGAATAAGGCTGACTGACTGACTGACTGACAGACTGACTGAATAAGGCTGACTGACTGACTGCCTGACTGACCGACTGAATGACTGACTGACTGACTGACCGAGACTGACTGACCGAGACTGACTGAGACTGGACTGGACTGACTGACTGACTGAGACTGACTGACTGACTGACTGACTGACTGACTGACTGACTGAGACTGACTGACTGCTTGACTGACTAACTGACTGGACAGGACTGACCGACTGACTGACTGACTGACTGCTTGACTGACTGGCTGAAGGACTAACTGACTGACTGAGACTGACTGACTAACTGCCTGACTGACTGAGACTGGACTGACTGATTGACTGACTGACTGACTGACTGACTGACTGACTGACTGACTGACTGACTGACTGAGACTGACTGACTGACTATTTCACTGACTGACTGAATGACTAAATGACTGACTGACACTGACTGACTGACTGCTTGACTGCCTGACTGACTGCTTGACTGACTAACTGACTGGACATGACTGACGGACTGACTGACTGACAGACTGACTGAATAAGGCTGACTGACTGACTGACTGACAGACTGACTGAATAAGGCTGACTGACTGACTGACTGCCTGACTGACTGACTGACTGCCTGACTGACTGACTGACTGAATGACTGACTGACTGAGACTAAATGACTGACTGCTTGACTGACTGGCTGAAGGACTAACTGACTGACTGAGACTGACTGACTGACTGCCTAACTGACTGAGTGACTGATTGACTATCGGACTGACTGACTGACTTCGCAAAAAGGAAAAATAAAAAAAAATTATCAAATTAGAAAAAAATACATGCATTTAAGATTTTCTTTCCGGCTGGGATTCGAACCCAGGGCCACACGCATGGAAGCCCAACGCTCTCGCCAATGGACTATCGGATCTCGGTTGGCCTGTGTCTTAATTATAATAAAATCAAAAAATGCACCTTGGTAATTATTGATCTAAAATCTTTGAAATCTACAGTTCGAAAAATTAAACTGACTCAGAATTTTCTTCCTTACATAAATAATCAATATTTGCAAAGGAAAGAAATTGAAAAAAAAAAGAATTTTCAAATTAGAAAGGAAATATATACATTGAAGATATTCGCTCCGGCTGGGACTCGAACCCAGGCCCCTCGCTTGGAAGACCAGCGGTCTAGCCATTAGGCTATCGGCGTTCTGTCGAGCGGAGTCTTACTGCCTGACTGAGACTGCCTGACTGACAGACTGACTCACTGACTGACTGATACTGACTGACTCACTGACTGACCGAGACTGACTGACTGACTCACTGACTGACCGAGACTGACTGCCTGACTGACTGCCTGACTGACTGACTGAATGACTGACTGACTGACTGACCGAGACTGACTGACTGACTGACTGAGACTGGACAGAACTGACTGACTGACTGACTGAGACTGACTGACTGACTGACTGACTGACTGACTGCTTGACTGACTGACTGACTGCTTGACTGACTAACTGACTGGACAGGACTGACCGACTGACTGAAGACTGACTGCCTGACTGACTGACTGACTGAATGACTGACTGACTGAGACTAAATGACTGACTGCTTGACTGACTGACTGAAGGACTAACTGACTGACTGAGACTGACTGACTGACTGCCTAACTGACTGAGTGACTGACTGACTGGACTGACTGACTGAGACTGAATGACTGAGTGCTTGACTGATTGACTGTCGGACTGACTGACTGACTTCGCAAAAGGGAAAAATAAAAAAAAAGAATTATCAAATTAGAAAAAAATATTTGCATTTAAGATTTCCTTTCCGGCTGGAATTTGAACCCAGGGCGATACGCATGGAAGCCCAACGCTCTCGCCAATATACTATCGGATCTCGGTTGGTCGGTGTCTTAATTATAAAAAAAAACAAAAAATGCACCTTGGTAATTATTGATCTAAAATTTTTGAAATCTAAAGGTCGAATGATTATACTGACTCAGAATTTTCTTCCGTACATAAATAATCGATATTTGCAAAAGAAAGAAAAAAAAAAGAAACAATCTTCAAATTAGAAAAGAAATATATACATTGAAGATTTTCGTTCCGGCCGGGACTCGAACCCAGTACCACGCGCTTGGAACCCAACGGTCTAGCCATTAGGCTATCGGAGCGCTGTCGATTGAAGTCTTAAATATAATAAAAAGAAAAAATGCACCTTTTTAATTATTGATTCAAACACTTTGAAATCTACAGGTCGAATAATTAAACTCACTCAGAATTTTTCTCCCTACATAAATAATCAATATTCGCAAAAGAAATTGAAAAAAAAAAAATAAGAAGCCCACCACTCTAGCCATTAGTCTAGCAGAGCTCTAACGGTCGGAGTTTTAACTCGAACCCAGTACCACGCGCTTGGAACCCAACGGACTCGCCATTAGGCTATCGGAGCTCTGTCGATTGAAGTCTTAAATATAATAAAAACAAAAATCGCACCTTTTTAATTATTGATTCAAACACTTTGAAATCTACAGGTCGAATAATTAAACTCACTCAGAATTTTTCTCCCTACATAAATAATCAATATTCGCAAAAGAGAAAAATTAAAAAAAAAAGAAGAAGAATTTTCAAATTAGAAACTAAAAATATAAATTGAAGATTTTCGCGCAGGCTGGGACTCGAACCCAGGGCCACTCGCTTGGAAACCCACCACTCTAGCCATTAGTCTAGCAGAGCTCTGACGGTCGGAGTTTTAAATATAATAAAATCAAAAAATGCACCTTGGTAATTATTTATCTAAACACTTTGAATTCTGCGTTTCGAAAAATTAAACTGACTCAGAATTTTCTTCCCTACATAAATAATCAATATTTGCAAAAGAAAAAAATTGAAAAAAAAGAGAATTTTCAAATTGGAAAAAAAATATATACATTGAAGATATTCATTCCGGCTGGGACTCGAACCCAGGCCATTCGCTTGGAAGACCAACGGTCTAGCCATTAGCTATCGGAGTTCTCTCGGTCGGAGCCTTACTGCCTGACTGAGACTGCCTGACTGACAGACTGACTGAATGACTAACTGATACTGACTGACTGACTGATACTGATTGACTGACTGACTCACTGATTGACCGAGACTGACTGACTGACGGCCTGACTGACTGAGACTGGACTGGACTGACTGACTGACTGACTGAGACTAAATGACTGACTGCTTGACTGACTGACTGGTCTGGACTGACCGACTGACTGACTGACTGAGACTGACTGACTGAATGACTAACTGACTGACTGACTGACTGACTGTCAGACTGACTGAATGAGGCTGAGTGACTGACAGACTGCCCGACTGACTGACTGACTGAATGACTAACTGACTGAGACTAAGTGACTAAATTGCTTGACTGACTGACTGGACTGACTGACTGACCGATTGAGACTGAAAGACTGACTGCCTAACTGACTGAGTGACTGAAAAACTAACTGACTGATTGACTGCTTAAGTTACTGACTGACTGACTGCTTGACTGACTGACTGACTGGACTGGACTGACCGACTGACAGACTGACTGGCTGACAAAGACTGACTGATTGACTGTCGGACTGACTGACTGATTTCGCAAAAGGGAAAAATAAAAAAAAATTATCAAATTAGAAAAAATATATGCATTTAAGATTTTCTTTCCGGCTGGGATTCGAACCCAGGGCCACACGCATGGAAGCCCAACGCTCTCGCCAATATACGATCGGAGCTCTGCTGGTCGGTGTCTTAATTATAATAAAAACAAAAAATGCACCTTGGTAATTATTGATCTAAAATTTTTGAAATCTAAAGGTCGAATGATTAAACTGACTCAGAATTTTCTTCCGTACATAAATAATCGATATTTGCAAAAGAAAGAAATTGAAAAAAAAAAAGAATCTTCAAATTAGAAAAGAAATATATACATTGAAGATTTTCGTTCCGGCCGGGACTCGAAAACCATGGAGCTATGAGTAATAAGGAGACGACATGAGCGAGATACGCTGAAGCCGTTTCGGAAGCTTAGTTAACTGTTCTTTTGACTGGCAGCCATCTTGTGGTGTTCAAAACATTGAAAGACTGCATTTCATAACATGGTGTGTTTCTGATGTTCAGGACCCCGTTGTAGGCGCAATCTATCATTTTTTATTTTATGTCAATGTAATTGCCCTTAATTTATTTTTTGTATATTTAAAATTTTTCTCAGCAAAAATACTTCTGAAAGCTGATCAATATTATTCTATTATCCGAGGGCTTCTTATTGTTATCTATGGGTAAAAATTTGTTTCTAGGATTTTTTGTTCGTATAAGCGGAGCATTCGTTTATCCTTTACCTAATTAAGCAGGCTGACAGTATTTTCTTTAATCCTAAAGTACAAGTGCTGTCCAAGAAGTATCTGACCTTACTGTTTTTGTGTGAAAAGTGTAAATAAAACTATTTTTGTTTATAATATATTTAAACTCATTTCACAGCAATTGTTCAGTTTTTGTTATTGTTCTGAATCCTTTTATTTATACTTCTGTGGTACAATGCTTTTACGCAAGTCCTTTTTATGTCGAAGTGGAATATTATAATGGTTTTATTTCCTGTACGTTTTCAAAAAGTAATGTTGTCCTTGATTCAAACATTGTAAAATATTGTACTCCCTTTATTTTTTGGTTTAAATATTCAAAAACACATTTTGTTGCTCTGGAATGTGCTTTTCAAAACTGAAAAATATATTTTATATTGATACAAGTAATATCCAGAGTAAAAATTCCTGTTTTTTTTTTTGGAAAATAATAAAAAAAATTCGGATTTATTTGATTTAAATCCGATTTTTTTGATTCTATAGAAAAAAAATTAGAACATTTGTAAAATATAATTAAATTTAATATTGATATTTTTCTAAATTTACCACTATTATATTTTGAGTATTTCAGTGAAAAGCTTTCATGACATGATGAAAAATATGTTTAATACAAAGCATATGATTCTTGTCAAATTTAATTTAAATGACATATTAGTGCACTTTAAATTGGTAAAAAAAGAGGAAAATAAACAAATTGGCCTTATAGCATATGCCGTTTTCTAATCTTCACTAGCTTTGTTATTTTTTATTTTTTTTTTTTTTTTTTTTATAAAAATTATATTTTACAATAGGAAAGAGCTGGCAATTTTATTTGCCCACTTTCTGGTAAAGTATTTCGAAAACTGGTCCCGAGACCATCTACAATTATAGTTAACAAAAAATGTATAAACTTCAATCTCTTCGATTGATGATTTCTCAAAAACAAATTTATGAGCATACTCTAAATTTTTTAACAATAATTTATGCTTGGAGCAGTATTAATAAGTTTATCTTTTCCAATGTGTACAAAAATGCACACAATATAGCAACAAAGTATGGAATTTTTCTGCACACCCATTTTATATCTATGGGCAACAAAATCCCTCATTGTTTTCATAAAAAAAGTTCCTTATTCCAGTGACTACTTGATACTGGCTTGATACTACTGACTACTCGTCTGCACAATATTGAAAAAAATATTGTGCAGACACAAAAGAAAAAAAAATGTGGTAAAAGAGAGATAATTTAAATAAAAATGGTCAAGTGAGGAAAAACACCTAGGACAAAATCAATATAATGAAAGAGGGTTAGACTAAAAAAATTCAGAACTAATAAAATTAAAAAAATTCAGGGAGATTTCCAGGGTTTAAGTTAAAAAATAATTTAAATCATTGACACCCAGGTAATATTTTTGTTATGTAATCCTAAAGTATTCAGTAAATAAATATTTGTAATATTCATTTTGATTTGCATCTTCCCTTTTCAAAAAATAAATTGGGAATAAGTAATTCAAATCAAGTGGAAAAGGCTCTATTCATTTTCTTATTCCCATCTTTCAATTACGTTTAAAGCTCTTTTTGAGAACATTTACTTAATGCAAATTATTTCGTTGGTTTTAGTTAATTTTACTTTACATAATACTTGATGAATAAAGTATTCAAATATCCAGTGGTTTAAATTTATTTCAAACACGATACGTAAAGGATTTGTTCGAAAAAAAGTCACCGTTCTTTATATAAGAGCCTTGAAATTATTACTAGACGGTTGGAAATAAATTTTATACCCTGCTTTTAGCATTATTTTTGATAAAACCTCCTTCGCTCTGAAAAAAAAAAAACACACACACACACACACACCCTATACCAAAACAGAATATATGCACAGTAACAGCATTTTAATTCTTGAATTAATTGAAGAGCTCTTATTCTTAGAGCAACGATTTTCCACCATTTCTTTTCATTAAACTGACGGGAAAAAACCCTGGATTATTGCTCTTCAGAAAACCATAAATTATCTATTATTGTGCAAAAGCAAAGGCATTGAGTCAACCAGCGCATCGAGTCGAAAGCGTACGATGAAAGCCACAAGATGGCCGCGAATCTTCGCGGTTGCTTCACTTCCACTGCGAGTTTCAGTGGTGATGTCTTATCCTTATTACTCATAGCTCCATGTCGAAAACAGTACCACGCGCTTGGAACCCAACGGTCTAGCCATTAGGCTATCGGAGCTCTGTCGATTGAAGTCTTAAATATAATAAAAACAAAAAATGCACCTTTTTAATTATTGATTCAAACACTTTGAAATCTACAGGTCGAATAATTAAACTGACTCAGAATTTTTCCCCCTACATAAATAATCAATATTCGCAAAAGAGAAAAATTAAAAAAAAAGAAGAAGAATTTTCAAATTAGAAACTAAAAATATAAATTGAAGATTTTCGCGCAGGCTGGGACTCGAACCCAGGGCCACTCGCTAGGAAGCCCACCACTCTAGCCATTAGTCTAGCAGAGCTCTGACGGTCGAAGTTTTAAATATAATAAAATCAAAAAAGGCACCTTGGTAATTATTTATCTAAACACTTTTTCGCGTTTCGAAAAATTAAACTGACTCAGAATTTTCTTCCCTACATAAATAATCAATATTTGCAAAAGAAAAAAAATTGAAAAAAAAAGAAATTTCAAATTCGAAAAGAAATATATACATTGAATATATTCGTTCCGGCTGGGACTCGAAAATGACTGAATGAAGCTGAGTGACTGACATACTGCCCGACTGACTGACTGACTGAATGACTAACTGACTGAGACTAAGTGACTAAATTGCTTGACTGACTGACTGACTGACTAACTGACTGACTGAGACTGACTGACTGACTGCTTGACTGTCTGACTGACTATTTCACTGACTGACTGAATGACTAAATGACTGACTGACACTGACTGACTGACTGCTTGACTGCCTGACTGACTGCTTGACTGCCCGACTGACTGCTTGACTGAATAAGGCTGACTGACTGACAGACTGACTGAATAAGGCTGACTGACTGACTGACTGACAGACTGACAGAATAAGGCTGACTGACTGACTGACTGACTGCCTGACTGACTGACTGACTGAATGACTGAATGACTGACTGACCGAGACTGACTGACTGAGACTGGACTGGACTGACTGACTGACTGACTGACTGACTGACTGAGACTGACTGACTGCTTGACTGACTAACTGACTGGACAGGACTGACCGACTGATTGACTGACTGACTGCCTGACTGACTGACTGACTGAATGACTGACTGACTGAGACTAAATGAATGACTGATTGACTGACTGATTGACTGACTGACTGACTGAGACTGACTGACTGACTGCCTAACTGACTGAGTGACTGACTGACTGGACTGACTGACTGAGACTGAAAGACTGAGCGCTTGTCTGATTGACTGTCGGACTGACTGACTGACTTCGCAAAAGGGAAAAATAAAAAAAAAGAATTATCAAATTAGAAAAAAATATTTGCATATAAGATTTCCTTTCCGGTTGGGATTTGAACCCAGGGCGACACGCATGGAAGCCCAACGCTCTCGCCAATATACTATCGGATCTCGGTCCGTCGGTGTCTTAATTATAAAAAAAAACAAAAATTGCACCTTGGTAATTATTGATCTAAAATCTTTGAAATCTAAAGGTCGAATGATTATACTGACTCAGAATTTTCTTCCGTACATAAATAATCGATATTTGCAAAAGAAAGAAAAAAAAAGAAACAATCTTCAAATTAGAAAAGAAATATATACATTGAAGATTTTCGTTCCGGCCGGGACTCGAACCCAGTACCACGCGCTTGGAACCCAACGGTCTAGCCATTAGGCTATCGGAGCGCTGTCGATTGAAGTCTTAAATATAATAAAAACAAAAAATGCACCTTTTTAATTATTGATTCAAACACTTTAAAATCTACAGGTCGAATAATTAAATTGACTCAGAATTTTTCTCCCTACATAAATAATCAATATTCGAAAAAGAGAAAAATTAAAAAAAAGAAGAAGAATTTTCAAATTAGAAACTAAAAATATAAATTGAAGATTTTCGCGCAGGCTGGGACTCGAAACCAGGGCCACTCGCTTGGAAGCCCACCACTCTAGCCATTAGTCTAGCAGAGCTTTGACGGTCGGAGTTTAAATATAATAAAATCAAAAAATGCATCTTGGTAATTATTTATCTAAACACTTTGAATTCTGCGTTTCGAAAAATTAAACTGACTCAGAATTTTCTTCCCTACATAAATAATCAATATTTGCAAAAGAAAAAAATTGAAAAAAAAAATAATTTTCAAATTCGAAAAGAAATATATACATTGAAGATATTCGTTCCGGCTGGGACTCGAACCCAGGCCATTCGCTTGGAAGACCAACGGTCTAGCCATTAGCTATCGGAGTTCTGTCGGTCAAAGTCTTACTGCCTGACTGAAACTGCCTGACTGACAAACTGACTGAATGACTGACTGATACTGACTGACGAACTGATACTGACTGACTGACTGATACTGATTGACTGACTGACTCACTGACTGACCGATACTGACTGACTGACCGAGACTGGCTGACTGACTGCCTGACTGACTGAGACTGGACTGGACTGACTGACTGACTGACTGAGACTAAATGACTGACTGCTTGACTGACTGGCTGAATGACTAACTGACTGACTGAGACTGACTGACTGACTGCCTAACTGACTGAGTGACTGACTGATTGGACTGACTGACTGTCTGACTGAGACTGAATGACTGACTGCTTGACTGACTGACTGGTCTGGACTGACCGACTGACAGACTGACTGACTGACTGAGACTGACTGACTGACTGACAGACTGACTGAATGACTGGCTGATACTGACTGACTGTCTGATACTGACTGACTGACTGATACTGATTGACTGACTGACTCACTGACTGACCGAGACTGACTGAATGACCGAGACTGACTGACTGACTGCCTGACTGACTGAATGAATGACTAACTGACTGACTGACTGACAGACTGACTGAATGAGGCGGAGTGACTGACAGACTGCCCGACTGAATGACTGACTGAATGACTAACTGACCGAGACTAAGTAACTAAATTGCTTGACTGACTGACTGAATGACTAACTGACTGACTGAGACTGACTGACTGACTGCCTGACTGACTGAGTGACTGACTGACTGGACTGACTGACTGACTGATTGAGACTGAATGACTGACTGCCTAACTGACTGAGTGACTGAAAGACTAACTGACTGATTGACTGCTTAAGTGACTGACTGACTGACTGCTTGACTGAATGACTGGACTGGACTGACCGACTGACAGACTGACTGGCTGACAGAGACTGACTGATTGACTGTCGGACTGACTGACTGATTTCGCAAAAGGGAAAAATAAAAAAAAATTATCAAATTAGAAAAAAATATATGCATTTAAGATATTCTTCCCGGTTGGGATTCGAACCCAGGGCCACTCGCTTGGAAGCCCAACACTCTAACCATTAGGCTATCGGAGCTCTGTCGGTCGGAGTTTTAAATATAATAAAAAAAAATGCACCTTGGTAATTATTTATTTAAACACTTTGAAATCTGCCGGTCGAAAAATTAAACTGACTCAGAATTTTATTCCCTACATAAATAATCAATATTTGGAAAGGAAAGAAATTGAAAAAAAAAAGAATTTTCAAATCAGAAAAGAAATATATACATTGAAGATATTCGCTCCGGCTGGCACTCGAACCCAGGCCATTCGCTTGGAAGACCAGCGGTCTAGCCATTAGGCTATCGGAGTTCTGTCGAGTGGAGTCTTACTGCCTGACTGAGACTGCCTGACTGACTGACTCACTGACTGACCGAGACTGACTGACTTACTCACTGACTGACCGAGACTGAATGACTAACTGCCTGACTGACTGAGACTGGACTGCATGACTGACTGGCTGACTGACTGACTGACTGACTGACTGAGACTGACTGACTGACTGCTTGACTGACTGCTTGCCTGTCTGACTGAATATTTCACTGACTGACTGACTGACTGACTGACTAAATGACTGACTGACACTGACTGACTGACTGCTTGAATGACTAACTGACTGGATAGGACTGACCGACTGACTGACTGACAGACTGACTGAATAAGGCAGACTGACTGACAGACTGACTGAATAAGGCTGACTGACTGACTGACTGACAGACTGACTGAATAAGGCTGACTGACTGACTGACTGACTGACTGAATGACTGACTGACTGACTGACCGAGACTGACTGACTGACTGACTGAGACTGGACTGGACTGACTGACTGACTGACTGACTGATTAAGACTGACTGACTGACTGACTGACTGAGACTGACTGACTGCTTGACTGACTAACTGACTGGACAGGACTGACCGACTGATTGACTGACTGACTGCCTGACTGACTGACTGACTGAATGACTGACTGACTGAGACTAAATGACTGACTGATTGACTGACTGATTGACTGACTGACTGACTGACTGAGACTGACTGACTGACTGCCTAACTGACTGAGTGACTGACTGACTGGACTGACTGACTGAGACTGAATGACTGAGTGCTTGTCTGATTGACTGTCGGACTGACTGACTGACTTCGCAAAAGGGAAAAATAAAAAAAAAGAATTATCAAATTAGAAAAAAGTATTTGCATTTAAGATTTCCTTTCCGGCTGGGATTTGAACCCAGGACGACACGCATGGAAGCCCAACGCTCTCGCCAATATACTATCGGATCTCGGTCCGTCGGTGTCTTAATTATAATAAAAACAAAAAATGCACCTTGGTAATTATTGATCTAAAATTTTTGAAATCTAAAGGTCGAATGATTAAACTGACTCAGAATTTTCTTCCGTACATAAATAATCGATATTTGCAAAAGAAAGAAATTGAAAAAAAAAGAAAATTCAAATTAGAAAAGAAATATATACATTGAAGATTTTCGTTCCGGCCGGGACTCGTACCCAGTACCACGCGCTTGGAGCCCAACGGTCTAGCCATTAGGCTATCGGAGCTCTGTCGATTGAAGTCTTAAATATAATAAAAACAAAAAATGCACCTTTTTAATTATTGATTCAAACACTTTAAAATCTACAGGTCGAATAATTAAATTGACTCAGAATTTTTCTCCCTACATAAATGATCAATATTCGAAAAAGAGAAAAAGTAAAAAAAGAAGAAGAATTTTCAAATTAGAAACTAAAAATATAAATTGAAGATTTTCGCGCAGGCTGGGACTCGAAACTAGGGTCACTCGCTTGGAAGACCACCACTCTAGCCATTAGTCTAGCAGAGCTTTGACGGTCGGGGTTTAAAAATAATAAAATCAAAAAATGCATCTTGGTAATTATTTATCTAAACACTTTGAATTCTGCGTTTCGAAAAATTAAACTGACTCAGAATTTTCTTCCCTACATAAATAATCAATATTTGAAAAAGAAAAAAATTGAAAAAAAAAAGAATTTTCAAATTCGAAAAGAAATATATACATTGAAGATATTCGTTCCGGCTGGGACTCGAACCCAGGCCATTCGCTTGGAAGACCAACGGTCTAGCCATTAGCTATCGGAGTTCTGTCGGTCGGAGTCTTACTGCCTGACTGAGACTGCCTGACTGACAGACTGACTGATACTGACTGACTGATACTGATTGACTGACTGACTCACTGACTGACCGAGACTAAATGACTGACTGCTTGACTGACTGGCTGAATGACTAACTGACTGACTGAGACTGACTGACTGACTGCCTAACTGACTGAGTGACTGACTGATTGGACTGACTGACTGTCTGACTGAGACTGAATGACTGACTGCTTGACTGACTGACTGGTCTGGACTGACCGACTGACAGACTAACTGACTGACTGAGACTGACTGACTGAATGACTAACTGACTGACTGACTGACAGACTGACTGAATGACTGGCTGATACTGACTGACTCTCTGATACTGACCGACTGACTGATACTGATTGACTGACTGACTCACTGACTGACCGAGACTGACTGACTGACTGCCTGACTGACTGAGACTGGACTGGACTGACTGACTGACTGATTGGACTGACTGACTGAGACTGAATGACTGACTGCTTGACTGACTGACAGGTCTGGACTGACCGACTGACAGACTGACTGACTGACTGAGACTGAGTGACTGAATGACTAACAGACTGACTGACTGACAGAATGACTGAATGAGGCTGAGTGACTAAATTGCTTGACTGACTGACTGAATGACTAACTGACTGACTGAGACTGACTGACTGACTGCCTGACTGACTGAGTGACTGACTGACTGGACTGACTGACTGACTGACTGAGACTGAATGATTGACTGCCTAATTGACTGAGTGACTGAATGACTGACTGACTGATATACTGCTTAAGTGACTGACTGACTGACTGCTTGACTAACTGACTGGACTGGACTGACCGACTGACAGACTGACTGGCTGACAGAGACTGACTGATTGACTGTCGGACTGACTGACTGACTTCGCAAAAGGGAAAAATAAAAAAAATTATCAAATTAGAAAAAAATACATGCATTTAAGATTTTCTTTCCGGCTGGGATTCGAACCCAGGGCCACACGCATGGAAGCCCAACGCTCTCGCCAATTTACTATCGGATCTCGGTTGGCCGGTGTCTTAATTATAATAAAAACAAAAAATGCACCTTGGTAATTATTGATCTAAAATCTTTGAAATCTAAAGGTCGAATGATTAAACTGACTCAGAATTTTCTTCCGTACATAAATAATCGATATTTGCAAAAGAAAGAAAATGAAAAAAAAAAAGAATTTTCAAATTAGAAAAGCAATATATACATTGAAGATTTTCGTTCCGGCCGGGACTCGAACCCAGTACCACGCGCTTGGAACCCAACGGTCTAGCCATTAGGCTATCGGAGTTCTGTCGATGGAATTCTTAAATATAAAAAAAACAAAAAATGCACCTTGGTAATTATTGATTCAAACACTTTGAAATTTATAGGTCGAATAATTAAACTGACTCAGAATTTTTCTCCCTACATGAATAATCAATATTCGCAAAAGAAAAAAATTAAAAAAAAAAAGAAGAAGAATTTTTAAATTAGAAACTAAAAGTATACATTGAAGATTTTCGTTCAGGCTGGGACTCGAACACAGGGCCACACGCTTGGAAGCCTAACACTCTAGCCATTAGTCTATGGGAGCTCTGTCGGTGGGAGTTTTAAATATAATAAAAACAAAAAATGCACCTTGGTAATTTTGTATGTAAACACTTTGTAATCTTCGGTCTGAAAAATTAAACTGACTCAGAATTTTCTTCCCTCCATAAATAATCAATATTTGCAAAAGAAAGAAATTGAAAAAAAAAGAATTTTCAAATTAGAAAAGAAATATATACATTGAATATATTCGTTCCGGCGTGGAGACGAACCCAGGCCACTCGCTTGGTAGACCAACAGTCTAGCCATTAGGCTATCGGAGCTCTGTCGGTCGGAGTTTTAAATATAATAAAAACAAAAAATGCACCTTGGTAATTTTTGATTCAAACACTTTGAAATCTGCGGGTCGAAAAATTAAACTGACTCAGAGTTTTCTTCCCTACATAAATAATCAATACTTGTAAAAGAGAAAAATTTAAAAAAAAAGAAGAAGAATTTTCAAATTAGAAACTAAAAATATACATTGAAGATTTTCGTTCTGGCTGGGACTCGAACCCAGGGCCACTCGCTTGGAAGCCCAACACTCTAACTATTAGTCTATCGGAGCTCTGTTGGTCGGTGTTTTAAATATAATAAAAACAAAAATGCACCTTGGTAATTATTTATTTAAACACTTTGAAATCTGCCGGTCGAAAAATTAAACTGATTCAGAATTTTCTTCCCTACATAAATAATCAATATTTGCAAAGGAAAGAAATTGAAAAAAAAAAGAATTTTCAAATTAGAAAAGAAATATATACATTAAAGATATTCGCTCCGGCTGGGACTCGAACCCAGGCCACTCGCTTGGAAGACCAGCGGTCTAGCCATTAGGCTATCGGAGTTCTGTCGAGCGGAGTCTTACTGCCTGACTGAGACTGCCTGGCTGACTGACTGACTCACTGACTGACCGAGACTGACTGACTGACAGACTCACTGACTGACCGAGACTGACTGACTGACTCACTGACTGACCGAGACTGACTGACTAACTGCCTGACTGATTGAGACTGGACTGACTGACTGACTGACTGACTAACAGACTGACTGAGACTGACTGACTGACTGCTTGACTGTCTGACTGACTATTTCACTGACTGACTGAATGACTAAATGACTGACTGACACTGACTGACTGACTGCTTGACTGCCTGACTGAGTGCTTGACTGACTAACTGACTGGACAGGACTGACCGACTGACTGACTGACAGACTGACTGAATAAGGCTGACTGACTGACTGACTGACAGACTGAATAAATAAGGCTGACTGACAGACTGACTGAATAAGGCTGACTGACTGACTGACTGCCTGACTGACTGACTGAATGACTGACTGACTGACTGACCGAGACTGACTGACTGACTGACTGAGACTGGACAGAACTGACTGACTGACTGACTGACTGACTGACTGCTTGACTGACTAACTGACTGGACAGGACTGGCCGACTGACTGACTGACTGACTGCCTGACTGACTGACTGACTGAATGACTGACTGCTTGACTGACTGGCTGAAGGACTAACTGACTGACTGAGACTGACTGACTGACTGCCTAACTGACTGAGTGACTGACTGACTGGACTGACTGACTGAGACTGAATGACTGAGTGCTTGACTGATTGACTGTCGGACTGACTGACTGACTTCGCAAAAGGGAAAAATAAAAAAAAAGAATTATCAAATTAGAAAAAAATATTTGCATTTAAGATTTCCTTTCCGGCTGGGATTTGAACCCAGGGCGACACGTATGGAAGCCCAACGCTCTCGCCAATATACTATCGGATCTCGGTTGGTCGGTGTCTTAATTATAATAAAAACAAAAAATGCACCTTGGTAATTATTGATCTAAAATCTTTGAAATCTAAAGGTCGAATGATTATACTGACTCAGAATTTTCTTCCGTACATAAATAATCGATATTTGCAAAAGAAAGAAAAAAAAAAGAAAGAATCTTCAAATTAGAAAAGAAATATATACATTGAAGATTTTCGTTCCGGCCGGGAATCGAATCCAGTACCACGCGCTTGGAACCCAACGGTCTAGCCATTAGGCTATCGGAGCGCTGTCGTTTGAAGTCTTAAATATAATAAAAACAAAAAATGCACCTTTTTAATTATTGATTCAAACACTTTGAAATCTACAGGTTGAATAATTAAACTCACTCAGAATTTTTCTCCCTACATAAATAATCAATATTCGCAAAAGAGAAAAATTTAAAAAAAAAAGAAGAAGAAATTTCAAATTAGAAACTAGAAGTATACATTGAAGATTTTCGTTCAGGCTGGGACTCGAACCCAGGGCCACTCGCTTGGAAGCCCACCACTCTAGCCATTAGTCTAGCAGAGCTCTGAGGGTCGGAGTTTTAAATATAATAAAATCAAAACATGCACCTTGGTAATTATTTATCTAAACACTTTGAATTCTGCGTTTCGAAAAATTAAACTGACTCAGAATTTTCTTCCCTACATAAATAATCAATATTTGCAAAAGAAAAAAAATGAAAAAAAAAAAGAATTTTCAAAGTCGAAAAGAAATATATACATTGAAGATATTCGTTCCGGCTGGGACTCGAACCCAGGCCATTCGCTTGGAAGACCAACGGTCTAGCCATTAGCTATCGGAGTTCTGTCGGTCGGAGTCTTACTGCCCGACTGAGACTGCCTGACTGGCAGACTGACTGAATGACTGACTGAGACTGACTAACTGACTGACTGAGACTGACTGACTGCTTGACTGACTAACTGACTGGACAGGACTGACCGACTGACTGACTGACTGACTGCCTGACTGACTGACTGACTGAATGACTGACTGACTGAGACTAAATGACTGACTGCTTGACTGACTGGCTGAAGGACTAACTGACTGACTGAGACTGACTGACTCGCTGGACTGACTGACTGAGACTGAATGACTGAGTGCTTGACTGATTGACTGTCGGACTGACTGACTGACTTCGCAAAAGGGAAAAATAAAAAAAAAAGAATTATCAAATTAGAAAAAAATATTTGCATTTAAGATTTCCTTTCCGGCTCTGATTTGAACCCAGGGCGACACGCATGGAAGCCCAACGCTCTCGCCAATATAATATCGGATCTCGGTTGGTCGGTGTCTTAATTATAATAAAAACAAAAAATGCACCTTGGTAATTATTGATCTAAAATGTTTCAAATCTAAAGGTCGAATGATTAAACTGACTCAGAATTTTCTTCCGTACATAAATGATCGATATTTGCAACAGAAAGAAAATGAAAAAAAAAAGAATTTTCAAATTAGAAAAGAAATATATACATTGAAGATTTTCGTTCCGGCCGGGACTCGACCCCAGTACCACGCGCTTGGAACCCAACGGTCTAGCCATTAGGCTATGGGAGCTCTGTCGATGGAAGTCTTAAATATAATAAAAACAAAAAATGCACCTTGGTAATTGTTCTTTTAAACACTTTGAAATTTACAGGTCGAATAATTAAACTGACTCAGAATTTTTCTCCCTACATAAATAATCAATATTCGCAAAAGAGAAAAATTAAAAAAAAAAAGAAGAAGAAATTTCAAATTAGAAACTAAAAGTATACATTGAAGATTTTCGTTCAGGCTGGGACTCGAACCCAGGGCCACTCGCTTGGAAGCCTAACACTCTAGCCATTAGTCTATGGGAGCTCTGTCGGGGGGAGTTTTAAATATAATAAAAAGAAAAAATGCACCTTGGTAATTGTTCTTTTAAACACTTTGAAATCTTCGTGTCGAAAAATTAAACTGACTCAGAATTTTCTTCCGTACATAAATAATCAATATTTGCAAAAGAAAGAAATTGAAAAAAAGAAGAATTTTCAAATTAGAAAAGAAATATATACATTGAAGGTATTCGTTCCGGCGTGGAGTCGAACCCGGGCCACTCGCTTAGAAGACCAACGGTCTAGCCATTAGGCTATCGGAGCTCTGTCGGTCGGTGTTTTAAATATAATAAAAACAAAAAAATGCACCTTGGTAATTATTGATTCAAACACTTTGAAATCTGCGGGTCGAAAAATTAAACTGACTCAGAATTTTCTTCCCTACATAAATAATCAATACTTGTAAAAGAGAAAAATTAAAAAAAAAGAAGAAGAATTTTCAAATTAGAAAAGAAATATATACATTGAAGGTATTCGTTCTGGCGTGGAGTCGAACCCAGGTCCACTCGCTTGGAAGCCCAACACTCTAAGCATTAGTCTACCGGAGCTCTGTCGGTCGGAGTTTTAAATATAATAAAAACAAAAATGCACCTTGGTAATTATTTATTTAAACACTTCGAAATCTGCCGGTCGAAAACTTAAACTGACTCAGAATTTTCTTCCCTACATAAATAATCAATATTTGCAAAGGAAAGAAATTGAAAAGAAAAAGAATTTTCAAATTAGAAAGGAAATATATACATTGAAGATATTCGCTCCGGCTGGGACTCGAACCCAGGCCACTCGCTTGGAAGGCCAGCGGTCTAGCCATTAGGCTATCGGCGTTCTGTCGAGCGGAGTCTTACTGCCTGACTGAGACTGCCTGACTGACAGACTGACTCACTGACTGACTGATACTGACTGACTCACTGACTGACCGAGACTGACTGACTGACTCACTGACTGACCGAGACTGACTGACTAACTGCCTGACTGACTGAGACTGGACTGACTGACTAACTGACTGACTGACTGACTGACTGACTGACTGAGACTGACTGACTGACTGACTGAGACTGACTGACTGACTGCTTGACTGTCTGACTGACTGCTTGACTGTCTGACTGACTATTTCACTGACTGACTGAATGACTAAATGACTGACTGACACTGACTGACTGACTGCTTGACTGCCTGACTGACTGCTTGACAGACTAACTGACTGGACAGGACTGACCGACTGACTGACTGACAGACTGACTGAATAAGGGTGACTGACTGACTGACTGACAGACTGACTGAATAAGGCTGACTGACTGACTGACTGCCTGACTGACTGACTGAATGACTGACTGACTGACTGACCGAGACTGACTGACTGACTGACTGAGACTGGACAGAACTGACTGACTGACTGAGACTGACTGACTGACTGACTGCTTGACTGACTAACTGACTGGACAGGAATGACCGACTGACTGACTGACTGACTGAATGACTGACTGACTGAGACTAAATGACTGACTGCTTGACTGACTGACTGAAGGACTAACTGACTGACTGAGACTGACTGACTGACTGCCTAACTGACTGAGTGACTGACTGACTGGACTGACTGACTGAGACTGAATGACTGAGTGCTTGACTGATTGACTGTCGGACTGACTGACTGACTTCGCAAAAGGGAAAAATAAAAAAAAGAATTATCAAATTAGAAAAAAATATTTGCATTTAAGATTTCCTTTCCGGCTGGGATTTGAACCCAGGGCGACACGTATGGAAGCCCAACGCTCTCGCCAATATACTATCGGATCTCGGTTGGTCGGTGTCTTAATTATAAAAAAAACAAAAAATGCACCTTGGTAATTATTGATCTAAAATCTTTGAAATCTAAAGGTCGAATGATTATACTGACTCAGAATTTTCTTCCGTACATAAATAATCGATATTTGCAAAAGAAAGAAAAAAAAGAAACAATCTTCAAATTAGAAAAGAAATATATACATTGAAGATTTTCGTTCCGGCCGGGACTCGAACCCAGTACCACGCGCTTGGAACCCAACGGTCTAGCCATTAGGCTATCGGAGCGCTGTCGATTGAAGTCTTAAATATAATAAAAACAAAAAATGCACCTTTTTAATTATTGATTCAAGCACTTTGAAAACTAGAGGTTGAATAATGAAACTCACTCAGAATTTTTCTCCCTACATAAATAATCAATATTCGCAAAAGAGAAAAATTTAAAAAAAAAGAAGAAGAATTTTCAAATCAGAAACTAAAAATATAAATTGAAGATTTTCGCGCAGGCTGGGACTCGAACCCAGGGCCACTCGCTTGGAAGCCCACCACTTTAGCCATTAGTCTAGCATAGCTCTGACGGTCGGTGTTTTAAATATAATAAAATCAAAAAATGCACCTTGGTAATTATTTATCTAAACACTTTGAATTCTGCGTTTCGAAAAATTAAACTGACTCAGAATTTTCTTCCCTACATAAATAATCAATATTTGCAAAAGAAAAAAATTGAAAAAAAAAAGAATTTTCAAATTTGAAAAGAAATATATACATTGAAGATATTCTTTCCGGCTGGGACTCGAACCCAGGCCATTCGCTTGGAAGACCAACGGTCTAGCCATTAGCTATCGGAGTTCTGTCGGTCGGAGTCTTACTGCCTGACTGAGACTGCCTGACTGACAGATTGACTCACTGACTGACTGATACTGACTGACTAACTGACTCACTGACTGACCGAGACTGACTGACTGACTCACTGACTGACCGAGACTGACTGACTAACTGCCTGACTGACTGACTGACTGCTTGACTGTCTGACTGACTATTTCACTGACTGACTGAATGACTAAATGACTGACTGACACTGACTGACTGACTGCTTGACTGCCTGACTGGCTGCTTGACTGACTAACTGACTGGACAGGACTGACCGACTGACTGACTGACAGACTGACTGAATAAGGCTGACTGACTGACTGACTGACAGACTGACTGAATAAGGCTGACTGACTGACTGACTGCCCGACTGACTGACTGACTGAATGACTGACTGACTGACTGACCGAGACTGACTGACTGACTGACTGAGACTGGACTAGACTGACTGACTGACTGACTGACAGACTGACTGACTGACTGAGACTGACTGACTGAGACTGACTGACTGCTTGACTGACTAACTGACTGGACAGGACTGACCGACTGATTGACTGAATGACTGACTGACTGAGACTGACTGCCTGACTGACTGACTGACTGAGTGACTGACCTACTGGACTGACTGACTGAGACTGAATGACTGAGTGCTTGTCTGATTGACTGTCGGATTGACTGACTGACTTCGCAAAAGGGAAAAATAAAAAAAAAAGAATTATCAAATTAGAAAAATATATTTGCATTTAAGATTTCCTTTCCGGCTGGGATTTGAACCCAGGGCGACACGCATGGAAGCCCAACGCTCTCGCCAATATACTATCGGATCTCGGTCCGTCGGTGTCTTAATTATAATAAAAACAAAAAATGCACCTTCGTAATTATTGATCTAAAATCTTTGAAATCTAAAAGTCGAATGATTAAACTGACTCAGAATTTTCTTCCGTACATAAATAGTCGATATTTGCAAAAGAAAGAAATTGAAAAAAAAAAAAATAGAATCTTCAAATTAGAAAAGAAATGTATACATTGAAGATTTTCGTTCCGGCCGGGACTCAAACCCAGTACCACGCGCTTGGAACCCAACGGTCTAGCCATTAGGCTATCGGAGCTCTGTCGATTGAAGTCTTAAATATAATAAAAAGAAAAAATGCACCTTTTTAATTATTGATTCAAACACTTTGAAATCTACAGGTCGAATAATTAAATTGACTCAGAATTTATCCCTACATAAATAATCAATATTCGCAAAAGAGAAAAATTAAAAAAAAGAAGAAGAATTTTCAAATTAGAAACTAAAAATAAAAAGTGAAGATTTTCGCGCAGGCTGGGACTCGAAACCAGGGCCACACGCTTGGAAGCCCACCACTCTAGCCATTAGTCTAGCAGAGCTCTGACGGTCGGAGTTTTAAATATAATAAAATCAAAAAATGCATCTTGGTAATTATTTATCTAAACACTTTGAATTCTGCGTTTGGAAAAATTAAACTGACTCAGAATCTTCTTCCCTACATAAATAATCAATATTTGCAAAAGAAAAAAATTGAAAAAAAAAAGAATTTTCAAATTCGAAAAGAAATATTTACATTGAAGATATTCTTTCCGGCTGGGACTCGAACCCCGGCCATTCGCTTGGAAGACCAACGGTCTAGCCATTAGCTATCGGAGTTCTGTCGGTCGGAGTCTTACTGCCTGACTGAGAATGCCTGACTGACAGACTGACTGAATGACTGACTGATACTGACTGACTGACTGATACTGACTGACTGACTGATACTGATTGACTGACTGACTCACTGACTGACCGAGACTGACTGACTGACCGAGACTGACTGACTGACTGCCTGACTGACTGAGACTGAATGACTGACTGCTTGACTTACTGACTGGTCTGGACTGACCGACTGACAGACTGGTCTGGACTGACCGACTGACAGACTGACTGACTGACTGAGACTGACTGACTGAATGACTAACTGACTGACTGACTGAGAGACTGACTGAATGACTGGCTGATACTGACTGACTGACTGATACTGACTGACTGACCGAGACTGACTGACTGACTGCCTGACTGACTGAGACTGGACTGGACTGACTGACTGAGACTAAATGACTGACTGCTTGACCGACTGGCTGAATGACTAACTGACTGAATGAGACTGACTGACTGACTGCCTAACTGACTGAGTGACTGACAGAATGACTGAATGAGGCTGAGTGACTAAATTGCTTGACTGACAAACTGACTGACTGAGTCTGACTGACTGAGTGACTGACTGACTGGACTGACTGACTGACTGAGACTGAATGACTGACTGCCTAACTGACTGAGTGACTGAATGACTGACTGACTGATTGACTGCTTAAGTGACTGACTGACTGACTGCTTGACTGACTGACTGGACTGGACTGACCGACTGACAGACTGACTGGCTGACAGAGACTGACTGATTGACTGTTGGACTGACTGATTGACTTCGCAAAAGGGAAAAATAAAAAAAAATTATCAAATTAGAAAAAAATACATGCATTTAAGGTTTTCTTTCCGGCTGGGATTCGAACCCAGGGCGACACGCATGGAAGCCCAACGCTCTCGCCAATGGACTATCGGATCTCGGTTGGCCGGTGTCTTAATTATAATAAAAACAAAAAATGCACCTTGGTAATTATTGATCTAAAATCTTTGAAATCTAAAGGTCGAATGATTAAACTGACTCAGAATTTTCTTCCGTACATAAATAATCGAAATTTGCAAAAGAAAGAAAATGAAAAAAAAAAAGGATTTTCAAATTAGAAAAGAAATATATACTTTGAAGATTTTCGTTCCGGCCGGGACTCGAACGCAGTACCACGCGCTTGGAACCCAACGGTCGAGCCATTAGGCTATCGGAGCTCTGTCGATGGAATTCTTAAATATAATAAAAACAAAAAATGCACCTTGGTAATTATTGATTCAAACACTTTGAAATTTACAGGTCGAATAATTAAACTGACTCAGAATTTTTCTCCCTACATAAATAATCAATATTTGCAAAAGAAAGAAATTGAAAAAAAAAAAGAATTTTCAAATTAGAAAAGAAATATATACATTGAAGATATTCGCTCCGGCTGGGACTCGAACCCAGGCCACTCGCTTGGAAGACCAGCGGTCTACCCATTAGGCTACCGGAGTTCTGTCGAGCGGAGTCTTACTCCAAGACTGAGAAACTCTGACTGACAGACTGACTGACTGACTGACTGATACTGACTGACTGACTGACTCACTGACTGACCGAGACTGACTGACTGACTGCCTGACTGACTGCTTGACTCACTAACTGACTGACTGAACTGACTGGACAGGACTGACCGACTGACTGACTGACAGACTGACTGAATGAGGCTGACTGACTGACTGACTGCCTGACTGACTGACTGACTGAACGACTGACTGACTGAGACTAAATGACTGATTGCTTGACTAACTGACTGAATGACTAACTGACTGACTGACTGACTGCCTAACTGACTGAGTCACTGAATGACTAACTGACTGATTGACTGCTTAAGTGACTGACTGACTGACTGCTTGACTGACTGACTGGACTGGACTGACCGACTGACAGACTGAGTGACTGACAGAGACTGACTGATTGACTGTCGGACTGACTGACTGACTTCGCAAAAGGGAAAAATAAAAAAAAAGAATTATCAAATTAGAAAAAAATACATGCATTTAAGATTTTCTTTCCGGCTGGGATTCGAACCCAGGGCCACACGCATGGAAGCCCAACGCTCTCGCCAACGGACTATCGGATCTCGGTTGGCCGGTGTCTTAATTATAATAAAAACAAAAAATGCACCTTGGTAATTATTGATCTAAAATCTTTGAAATCTAAAGGTCGAATGATTAAACTGACTCAGAATTTTCTTCCGTACATAAATAATCGATATTTGCAACAGAAAGAAAATGAAAAAAAAAAAAAGAATTTTCAAATTAGAAAAGAAATATATACATTGAAGATTTTCGTTCCGGCCGGGACTCGAACCCAGTACCACGCGCTTGGAACCCAACGGTCAAGCCATTAGGCTATCGGAGCTCTGTCGATGGAAGTCTTAAATATAATAAAAACAAAAAATGTACCTTGGTAATTATTGATTCAAACACTTTGAAATTTACAGGTCGAATAATTAAACTGACTCAGAATTTTTCTCCCTACATAAATAATCAATATTCGCAAAAGAGAAAAATTAAAAAAAAAAGAAGGAGAATTTTCAAATTAGAAACTAAAAGTTTACAGTGAAGATTTTCGTTCAGGCTGGGACTCGAACCCAGGGCCACTCGCTTGGAAGCCTAACACTCTAGCCATTAGTCTATGGGAGCTCTGTCGTTGGGAGTTTTAAATATAATAAAAACAAAAAATGCACCTTGGTAATTGTTCATTTAAACACTTTGAAATCTTCGTGTCGAAAAATTAAACTGACTCAGAATTTTCTTCCCTATATAAATAATCAATATTTGCAAAAGAAAGAAATTGAAAAAAAAAAAGAATTTTCAAATTAGAAAAGAAATATATACATTGAAGATATTCGTTCCGGCGTGGAGTCGAACCCAGGCCACTCGCTTGGAAGACCGACGGTCTAGCCATTAGGCTATCGGAGCTCTGTCGGTCGGAGTTTTAAATATAATAAAAACAAAAAATGCACCTTGGTAATTATTGATTCAAACACTTTGAAATCTGCGGGTCGAAAAATTAAACTGACTCAGAATTTTCTTCCCTACATAAATAATCAATACTTGTAAAAGAGAAAAATTAAAAAAAAAGAAGAAGAATTTTCAAAGTAGAAACTAAAAATATACATTGAAGATTTTCGTTCAGGCTGGGACTCGAACCCAGGGCCACACGCTTGGAAGCCCAACACTCTAACCATTAGTCTATCGGAGCTCTGTCGGTCGGAGTTTTAAATATAATAAAAACAAAAATGCACCTTGGTAATTATTTATTTAAACACTTTGAAATCTGCCGGTCGAAAAATTAAACTGAATCAGAGTTTTCTTCCCTACATAAATAATCAATATTTGCAAAGGAAAGAAATTGAAAAAAAAAAGAATTTTCAAATTAGAAAAGAAATATATACATTGAAGATATTCGCTCCGGCTGGGACTCGAACTCAGGCCACTCGCTTGGAAGACCAGCGGTCTAGCCATTGGGCTATCGGAGTTCTGTCGAGCGGAGTCTTACGGCCTGGCTGAGACTGCCTGACTGACAGACTGACTCAATGACTGACTGAGACTGACTGACTGACTGAGACTGACTGACTGAGTGATAGACTGACTGGACTGACTGACTGAGACTGAATGACTGAGTGCTTGACTGATTGAATGTCGGACTGACTGACTGACTTCGCAAAAGGGACAAATAAAAAAAAGAATTATCAAATTAGAAAAAAATATTTGCATTTAAGATTTCCTTTCCGGCTGGGATTTGAACCCCGGGCGACACGCATGGAAGTCCAACGCTCTCGCCAATATACTATCGGATCTCTGTTGGTCGGTGTCTTAATTATAATAAAAACAAAAAATGCACCTTAGTAATTATTGATCTAAAATCTTTGAAATCTAAAGGTCGAATGATTAAACTGACCCAGAATTTTCTTCCGTACATAAATAATCGATATTTGCAAAAAAAAAAAAAAAAAAATTGAAAAAAAAAAGAATCTTCAAATTAGAAGAGAAATATATACATTGAAGATTTTCGTTCCGGCTGGGATTCGAACCCAGGGCCACACGCAAGGAAGCCCAACGCTCTCGCCAATGGACTATTGGATCACGGTTGGCCGGTGTCTTAATTATAATAAAAACAAAAAATGCACCTTGGAAATTGTTCATTTAAACACTTTGAAATCTTCGTGTCGAAAAATTAAACTGACTCAGAATTTTCTTCCCTACATAAATAATCAATATTTTAAAAAGAAAGAAATTGAAAAAAAAAAGAATTTTCAAATTAGAAAAGAAATATATACATTGAAGATATTCGTTCCGGCTGGGACTCGAACCCAGGCCACTCGCTTGGAAGACCAGCGGTCTAGCCATTAGGCTATCGGAGTTCTGTCGAGCGGAGTCTTACTGCCTAACTGATACTGCCTGACTGACAGACTGACTGAATGACTGACTGATACTGACTGACTGACTGATACTGACTGACTGACTGATACTGATTGACTGACTGACTCACTGACTGACCGAGACTGACTGACTGACCGAGACTGACTGACTGACTGCCTGACTGACTGAGACTGACTGACTGAATGACTAACTGACTGACTGACTGAGAGACTGACTGAATGACTGGCTGATACTGACTGACTGACTGATACTGACTGACTGACTGATACTGATTGACTGACTGACTCACTGACTGACCGAGACTGACTGACTGACCGAGACTGACTGACTGACTGCCTGACTGACTGAGACTGGACTGGACTGACTGACTGAGACTAAATGACTGACTGCTTGACCGACTGGCTGAATGACTAACTGAAAATATGAGACTGACTGACTGACTGCCTAACTGACTGAGTGACTGACAGAATGACTGAATGAGGCTGAGTGACTAAATTGCTTGACTGACAAACTGACTGACTGAGTCTGACTGACTGAGTGACTGACTGACTGGACTGACTGACTGACTGAGACTGAATGACTGACTGCCTAACTGACTGAGTGACTGAATGACTGACTGACTGATTGACTGCTTAAGTGACTGACTGACTGACTGCTTGACTGACTGACTGGACTGGACTGACCGACTGACAGACTGACTGGCTGACAGAGACTGACTGATTGACTGTTGGACTGACTGATTGACTTCGCAAAAGGGAAAAATAAAAAAAAATTATCAAATTAGAAAAAAATACATGCATTTAAGGTTTTCTTTCCGGCTGGGATTCGAACCCAGGGCCACACGCATGGAAGCCCAACGCTCTCGCCAATGGACTATCGGATCTCGGTTGGCCGGTGTCTTAATTATAATAAAAACAAAAAATGCACCTTGGTAATTATTGATCTAAAATCTTTGAAATCTAAAGGTCGAATGATTAAACTGACTCAGAATTTTCTTCCGTACATAAATAATCGAAATTTGCAAAAGAAAGAAAATGAAAAAAAAAAAGAATTTTCAAATTAGAAAAGAAATATATACTTTGAAGATTTTCGTTCCGGCCGGGACTCGAACGCAGTACCACGCGCTTGGAACCCAACGGTCTAGCCATTAGGCTATCGGAGCTCTGTCGATGGAATTCTTAAATATAATAAAAACAAAAAATGCACCTTGGTAATTATTGATTCAAACACTTTGAAATTTACAGGTCGAATAATTAAACTGACTCAGAATTTTTCTCCCTACATAAATAATCAATATTTGCAAAAGAAAGAAATTGAAAAAAAAAAAAGAATTTTCAAATTAGAAAAGAAATATATACATTGAAGATATTCGCTCCGGCTGGGACTCGAACCCAGGCCACTCGCTTGGAAGACCAGCGGTCTACCCATTAGGCTATCGGAGTTCTGTCGAGCGGAGTCTTACTCCAAGACTGAGAAACTCTGACTGACAGACTGACTGACTGACTGACTGATACTGACTGACTGACTGACTCACTGACTGACCGAGACTGACTGACTGACTGCCTGACTGACTGCTTGACTCACTAACTGACTGACTGAACTGACTGGACAGGACTGACCGACTGACTGACTGACAGACTGACTGAATGAGGCTGACTGACTGACTGACTGCCTGACTTACTGACTGACTGAACGACTGACTGACTGAGACTAAATGACTGATTGCTTGACTAACTGACTGAATGACTAACCGACTGACTGACTGACTGCCTAACTGACTGAGTCACTGAATGACTAACTGACTGATTGACTGCTTAACACTAGAAAGACGGCGTTTTGCGTATACCTAGAAAGACGAGCAGCGGTCACTTTGACCGTCATACTTAAAATAATAGAAATTTCCTCCTTTCGGGATTTTCAGCCATAGAAAAGATTTGTTTCATAATATCAGTTTAATTTAACAATTTAATCCTAATATAGTCTGCAAATAAGTCTCAGATAGCTTTTTTTTATTTTACGTTCGATAGAGTGAAATACACATGCTTTACACAATTGGCATTGAAAAAGAGGAAATTTGTACAAAAAAGAGGAAATTTTCTTAGCATGTAATAACTAACAAGTACTATAATCAACCATGCATGTGTTTGATTTAAAAATTATCTTAATATCGCAAGATACCGTACATTACTATCTTTTATAGTAATGCTTATGTTATCACGTCACCTGTATATTAGTCATTAACAGTTTTTTGTTTGGAAGTTAGAACAAATGCTCGTAGTTTTAGTTCCGCATAATTTAATTTCACACTATTTTAATCTTTTTCCTGAGGTACTTACTTATTTATATGCAGCAAAATTGATCAGTGGGGATGACTAGGCGGAAATTGAAGAAATAGGAGTTCTGTTTTTGAAATTTTCTCTTTTTTCGGCGTCGGACCCTTTTCACTCTTTCTTTCACTACTATTTAAATTTTGAGCATCAGTTTTTATTAGCGAGGTTTCTTCTCATTCTAACTCAGAAGAACAATCCTTTTCTGCAAATCTAGGCTCCGAAAAATATTCGCAATAATCTCATGAAAGCAAACTATTCTCATCGCTAGAAATATATTTCTCTTCAGATAAGTCAGACTGTTCATTCAAACCATAATCTGTTTTAGATATAAATCTGCAACAGTTTCAGGAGTTAATGTTCCAATAAGTTTTGCTTGTCAACGGTTCATCTCGACATCATGAAGATAATTATGTGACTGAGCACTTCATTATCACCGAAGAAAATAAACGTCAATGCTTCAAGCAAAGCACATGTTTTGGTGCACAAAACAATTCCAGCAAACATTTTTGTAATTTACCTGTTTATATTTACTTCTTTTTAGACCGAAAGTAATTTCACGTGTCCAGTCACATGCTTTTCAAATTTACCTTTCCCAACTTTGCCCCCTGTGTAGATAGCAGAAAACTGAAACCATGCAACCAGCAGGTGTTTCGCATTTTCCTAACAGTTCAAAGAATTAAACCTGACCAACAGGTAATACTCAAGCTCAAAAGAACATTACTCACCCTGACAACTAACAATAGTCCATAGTACACACAACTGATAAGCGAAAAAAGAAGAAAACGGATGCATAAAGAAAGGTTCACTTAGCGGTCAAAATGACCGTAGTCAGTCTTTCTAGGTATAAATATTTATAGCGACTATAATAATAATCCTAAAAGGAAAAAAAATACTGTTGTAAAATCTTAATAAATAGTTAGGAAAAGTCAATGAGGGAAAAAGAGTTTGAAAACTAAACGCAGAAAATATGAGCATTTGAAAATCGTTTGCGGTCAAAATTACCGCTTCCGTCTTTCTAGTGTTAAATATAATAAAAACAACAAATGCACCTTGGTAATTATTGATTCAAACACTTTGAAATCTACAGGTCGAATAATTAAACTGACTCAGAATTTTTCTCCCTACATAAATAATCAATATTCGCAAAAGAGAAAAATTAAAAAAAAGAAGAAGAATTTTCAAATTATAAACTAAAAATAAAAAGTGAAGATATTCGTTCCGGCTGGAACTCGAACCCCGGCCATTCGCTTGGAAGACCAACGGTCTAGCCATTAGCTATCGGAGTTCTGTCGGTCGGAGTCTTACTGCCTGACTGAGAATGCCTGACTGACAGACTGACTGAATGACTGACTGATACTGACTGACTGACTGATACTGATTGACTGACTGATACTGATTGACTGACTGACTCACTGACTGACCGAGACTGACTGACTGACCGAGACTGACTGACTGACTGCCTGACTGACTGAGACTGAATGACTGACTGCTTGACTGACTGACTGGTCTGGACTGACCGACTGACAGACTGGTCTGGACTGACCGACTGACTGACTGACTGAGACTGACTGACTGAATGACTAACTGACTGACTGACTGGCAGACTGACTGAATGACTGGCTGATACTGACTGACTGACTGATACTGACTGACTGACTGATACTGACTGACTGACTGATACTGATTGACTGACTGACTCACTGACTGACCGAGACTGACTGACTGACCGAGACTGACTGACTGACTGAGACTGGACTGGACTGACTGACTGAGACTAAATGACTGACTGCTTGACCGACTGGCTGAATGACTAACTGACTGAATGAGACTGACTGACTGACTGCCTAACTGACTGAGTGACTGACAGAATGACTGAATGAGGCTGAGTGACTAAATTGCTTGATTGACAAACTGACTGACTGAGTCTGACTGACTGACTGGACTGACTGACTGACTGAGACTGAATGACTGAATGCCTAACTGACTGAGTGACTGAATGACTGACTGACTGATTGACTGCTTAAGTGACTGACTGACTGACTGCTTGACTGACTGACTGGACTGTACTGACCGACTGACAGACTGACTGGCTGACAGAGACTGACTGATTGACTGTTGGACTGACTGATTGACTTCGCAAAAGGGAAAAATAAAAAAAATTATCAAATTAGAAAAAAATACATGCATTTAAGGTTTTCTTTCCGGCTGGGATTCGAACCCAGGGCCACACGCATGGAAGCCCAACGCTTTCGCCAATGGACTATCGGAACTCGGATGGCCGGTGTCTTAATTATAATAAAAACAAAAAATGCACCTTGGTAATTATTGATCTAAAATCTTTGAAATCTAAAGGTCGAATGATTAACCTGACTCAGAATTTTCTTCCGTACATAAATAATCGAAATTTGCAAAAGAAAGAAAATGAAAAAAAAAAGAATTTTCAAATTAGAAAAGAAATATATACTTTGAAGATTTTCGTTCCGGCGGGACTCGAACGCAGTACCATGCGCTTGGAACCCAACGGTCTAGCCATTAGGCTATCGGAGCTCTGTCGATGGAATTCTTAAATATAATAAAAACAAAAAATGCACCTTGGTAATTATTGATTCAAACACTTTGAAATTTAAAGGTCGAATAATTAAACTGACTCAGAATTTTTCTCCCTACATAAATAATCAATATTTGCAAAAGAAAGAAATTGAAAAAAAAAGGAATTTTCAAATTAGAAAAGAAATATATACATTGAAGATATACGCTCCGGCTGGGACTCGAACCCAATCCACTCGCTTGGAAGACCAGCGGTCTACCCATTAGGCTATCGGAGTTCTGTCGAGTGCAGTCTTACTCCATGACTGAGAAACTCTGACTGACAGACTGACTGACTGACTGACTGATACTGACTGACTGACTGACTCACTGACTGACCGAGACTGACTGACTGACTGCCTGACTGACTGCTTGACTCACTAACTGACTGACTGAACTGACTGGACAGGACTGACCGACTGACTGACTGCCTGACTGACTGACTGACTGAACGACTGACTGACTGAGACTAAATGACTGATTGCTTGACTAACTGACTGAATGACTAACTGACTGACTGACTGACTGCCTAACTGACTGAGTCACTGAATGACTAACTGACTGATTGACTGCTTAAGTGACTGGCTGACTGACTGACTGAGTGACAGACTGACTGGACTGACTGACTGACTGACTGAGACTGAATGACTGACTCCCTAACTGACTGAGTGACTGAATGACTAACTGACTGATTGACTGCTTAAGTGACTGACTGACTGACTGCTTGACTGACTGACTGGACTGGACTGACCGACTGACAGACTGAGTGACTGACAGAGACTGACTGATTGACTGTCGGACTGACTGACTGACTTCGCAAAAGAGAAAAATAAAAAAAAAGAATTATCAAATTAGAAAAAAATATATGCATTAAGGATTTCCTTTCCGGCTGGGATTCGAACCCACGGCCACAAGCATGGTAGCCTAACGCTCTCGCCAATAGACTATCGGAATCTTTGTTGGTCGGTGTCTTAATTATAATAAAAACAAAAAATGCAACTTGGTAGTTATTGATCTAAAATCTTTGAAATCTACAGGTCGAATGATTAAACTGACTCAGAATTTTCTTCCGTACATAAATAATCAGTATTTGCAAAAGAAAGAAATTGAAAAAAAAAAAAAAAGAATTTTCAAATTAGAATAGAAATCTATACATTGAAGAAATTCGACCCGGCCGGGACTCGAACCCAGTACCACGCGCTTCGAACCGAACGGTCTAGCCATTAGGCTACCGGAGCTCTGGCGATGGAAGTCTTGAATATAATAAAAACAAAAAATGCACCTTGGTAATTATTGATTCAAACACTTTGAAAATTACGGGTCGAATAATTAAACTGACTCAGAATTTTTCTCCCTACATAAATAATTAATATTCGCAAAAGAGAAAAATTAAAAAAAAAAAAAAAGAAGAATTTTCAAATTAGAAACTAAAAGTATACATTGAAGATTTTCGTTCAGGCTGGGACTCGAACCCAGGGCCACTCGCTTGGAAGCCTAACACTCTAGCCATTAGTCTATTGGAGCTCTGTCGGTGGGAGTTTTAAATATAATAAAAACAAAAAATGCACTTTGGTAATTGTTTATTTAAACACTTTGAAATCTTCGGGTCGAAAAATTAAACTGACTCAGAATTTTCTTCCCTACATAAATAATCAATATTTGCAAAAGAAAGAAATTGGAAAAAAAAAGAATTTTCAAATTAGAAAAGAAATATATACATTGAAGATATTCGCTCCGGCTGGGACTCGAACCCAGGCCACTCGCTTGGAAGACCAGCGGTCTAGCCATTATGCTATCGGAGTTCTGTCGAGCGGAGTCTTACTGCCTGACTGAGACTGCCTGACTGACAGACTGCCTGACTGACAGACTGACTCACTGACTGACTGATACTGACTGACTGACTGACTCACTGGCTGACCGAGACTGACTGACTGACTCACTGACTGACCGAGACTGCCTGACTAACTGCCTGACTGACTGAGACTGGACTGACTGACTGACTGACTGACTTCGCAAAAGAGAAAAATAAAAAAAAGAATTATCAAAGTAGAAAAAAATACATGCATTTAAGATTTTCTTTCCGGCTGGGATTCGAACCCATGACCACTCGCTTGGAAACCCACCACTCTAGCCATTAGTCTAGCAGAGCTCTGACAGTCGGAGTTTTAAATATAATAAAATCAAAAAATGCACCTTGGTAATTATTTATCTAAACACTTTTTCGCGTTTCGAAAAATTAAACTGACTCAGAATTTTCTTCCCTACATAAATAATCAATATTTGCAAAAGAAAAAAATTGAAAAAAAAAGAATTTTCAAATTCGAAAAGAAATATATACATTGAAGATATTCGTTCCGGCTGGGACTCGAACCCAGGCCATTCGCTTGGAAGACGGTCTAGCCATTAGCTATCGGAGTTCTGTCGGTCGGAGTCTTACTGCCCGACTGAGACTGCCTGACTGACAGACTGACTGAATGACTGACTGAGACTGACTGACTGACTGACTGAGACTGACTGACTGCTTGACTGACTAACTGACTGGACAGGACTCACCGACTGACTGAACTGACTGACTGAATGACTGACTGACTGACTGACTGAATGACTGACTGAATGACTGACTGACTGAATGACTGACTGAATGACTGACTGACTGACTGACTGACTGCCTGACTGACTGACTGACTGAATGACTGACTGACTGAGACTAAATGACTGACTGCTTGACTGACTGGCTGAAGGACTAACTGACTGACTGAGACTGACTGGCTGGACTGACTGACTGAGACTGAATGACTGAGTGCTTGACTGATTGACTGTCGGACTGACTGACTGACTTCGCAAAAGGGAAAAATAAAAAAAAAAGAATTATCAAATTAGAAAAAAATATTTGCATTTAAGGTTTCCTTTCCGGCTGGGATTTGATCCCAGGGCGACACGCATGGAAGCCCAACGCTCTCGCCAATATACTTTTGGATCTCGGTTGGTCGGTGTCTTAATTATAATAAAAACAAAAAATGCACCTTGGTAATTATTGATTTAAATCTTTAAAATCTAAAGGTCGAATGATTATACTGACTCAGAATTTTCTTCCGTACATAAATAATCGATAATTGCAAAAGAAAGAAATTGAAAAAAAAAAAAAGAATCTTCAAATTAGAAAAGAAATATATACATTGAAGATTTTCGTTCCGGCCGGGACTCGAACCCAGTACCACGCGCTTGGAACCCAACGGTCTAACCATTAGGCTATCGGAGCTCTGTCGATCGAAGTCTTAAATATAATAAAAACAAAAATCGCACCTTTTAAATTATTGATTCAAACACTTTGAAATCTACAGGTCGAATAATTAAACTCACTCAGAATTTTTCTCCCTACATAAATAATCAATATTCGCAAAAGAGAAAAATTAAAAAAGAAAAAGAAGGAGAATTTTCAAATTAGAAACTAAAAGTATACATTGAAGATTTTCGTTCAGGCTGGGACTCGAACCCAGGGCCCCTCGCTTGGAAGCCTAACACTCTAGCCATTAGTCTAGCAGAGCTCTGACGGTCGGAGTTTTAAATATAATAAAATCAAAAAATGCACCTTGGTAATTATTTATCTAAACACTTTGAATTCTGCGTTTCGAAAAATTAAACTGACTCAGAATTTTCTTCCCTACATAAATAATCAATATTTGCAAAAGAAAAAAATTGAAAAAAAAGAGAATTTTCAAATTTGAAAAGAAATATATACATTGAAGATATTCGTTCCGGCTGGGACTCGAACCCATGCCATTCGCTTGGAAGACCAACGGTCTAGCCATTAGCTATCGGAGTTCTGTCGGTCGGAGCCTTACTGCCTGACTGAGACTGCATGACTGACAGACAGACTGAATGACTAACTGATACTGACTGACTGACTGATACTGATTGACTGACTGACTCACTGATTGACCGAGACTGACTGACTGACCGAGACTGACTGACTGACTGCCTGACTGACTGAGACTGGACTGGACTGACTGACTGACTGACTGAGACTAAATGACTGACTGCTTGACTGACTGGCTGAATGACTAACTGACTGACTGAGACTGACTGACTGACTGCCTAACTGACTGAGTGACTGACTGATTGGACTGACTGACCTTCTGACTGAGACTGAATGACTGACTGCTTGACTGACTGACTGGTCTGGACTGACCGACTGACAGACTGACTGACTAAAAGAGACTGACTGACTGAATGACTAACTGACTGACTGACTAACAGAATGACTGAATGAGGCTGAGTGACTGACTGCCTGACTGACTGACTGATTGAATGACTAGCTGACTGAGACTAAGTGACTAAATTGCTTGGCTGACTGACTGAATGACTAACTGACTGACTGAGACTGACTGACTGACTGCCTGACTGACTGAGTGACTGACTGACTGGACTGACTGACTGACTGACTGAGACTGAATGACTGACTGACTGAGACTGAATGACTGACTGCCCAACTGACTGAGTGACTGAATGACTAACTGACTGATTGACTGCTTAAGTGACTTACAGACTGACTGCTTGACTGACAGACCGGACTGGACTGACCGACTGACAGACTGACTGGCTGACAGAGACTGACTGATTGACTGTCGGACTGACTGACTGACTTCGCAAAAGGGAAAAATAAAAAAAAAATTATCAAATTAGAAAAAAATACATGCATTTAAGATTTTCTTTCCGGCTGGGAGTCGAACCCAGGGCCACACGCATGGAAGCCCAACGCTCTCGCCACCGGACTATCGGATCTCGGATGGCCGGTGTCTTAATTATAATAAAAACAAAAAATGCACCTTGGTAATTATTGATCTAAAATCTTTGAAATCTAATGGTCGAATGATTAAACTGACTCAGAATTTTCTTCCGTACGTAAAAAATCGATATTTGCAAAAGAAAGAAAATGAAAAATAAAAGAATTTTCAAATTAGAAAAGAAATATATACATTGAAGATTTTCGTTCCGGCGGGGACTCGAGCCCAGGGCCACTCGCTTGGAAGACCAGCGGTCTAGCCATTAGGCTATCGGAGTTCTGTCGAGCGGAGTCTTACTGCCTGACTGAGACTGCCTGACTGACAGACTGACTCACTGACTGACTGATACTGACTGACTGGACTGACTGACTGACTCACTGACTGACCGAGACTGACTGACTGACTCACTGACTGACCGAGACTGACTGACTAACTGCCTGACTGACTGAGACTGGACTGACAGACTGACTGACTGACTGACTGACTGACTAACTGATTGACTGAGACTGACTGACTGACTGCTTGACTCTCTGACTGACTATTTAACTGACTGACTGAATGACTAAATGACTGACTGACACTGACTGACTGACTGACTGACACTGACTGACTGACTGACTCACTGACTGACCGAGACTGACTGACTAACTGCCTGACTGACTGAGACTGGACTGACTGACTGACTGACTGACTGACTGACTAACTGACTGACTGATTAACTGACTGACTGAGACTGACTGACTGACTGCTTGACTGTCTGACTGACTATTTCACTGACTGACTGAATGACTAAATGACTGACTGACACTGACTGACTGACTGCTTGACTACCTGACTGACTGCTTGACTGACTAACTGACTGGACAGGACTGACCGACAGACTGACTGACAGACTGATTGAATAAGGCTGACTGACTGACTGACTGACAGACTGACTGAATAAGGCTGACCGACTGACTGACTGACTGACTGAATGACTGACTGACTGACCGAGACTGACTGACTGACTGACTGACTGAGACTGGACTGGACTGACTGACTGAGACTGACCGACTGACTGAGACTAAATGACGGACTGCTTGACTGACTGGCTGAAGGACTAACTGACTGACTGAGTGACTGACTGACTGGACTGACTGACTGAGACTGAATGACTGAGTGCTTGACTGATTGACTGTCAGACTGACTGACTGACTTCGCAAAAGGGAAAAATAAAAAAAAGAATTATAAAATTAGAAAAAAATATTTGCATTTAAGATTTCTTTTCCGGCTCGGATTTAAACCCAGGGCGACACGCATGGAAGCCCAACGCTCTCGCCAATATACTATCGGATCTCTGTTGGTCGGTGTCTTAATTATAATAAAAACAAAAAATGCACCTTAGTAATTATTGATCTAAAATCTTTGAAATCTAAAGGTCGAATGATTAAACTAACCCAGAATTATCTTCCGTACATAAATAATCGATATTTGCAAAAAAAAAAAAAAATGAAAAAAAAAAAAAGAATCTTCAAATTAGAAGAGAAATATATACATTGAAGATTTTCGTACCGGCCGGGAGTCGAACCCAGTACCACGCGCTTGGAACCCAACGGTCTAGCCATTAGGCTATCGGAGCTCTGTCGATTGAAGTCTTAAATATTATAAAAACAAAAAATGCACCTTTTAATTATTGATTCAAACAATTTGAAATCTGCAGGTCAAATAATTACACTGACTCAGAATTTTTCTCCCTACATAAATATTCAATATTCACAAAAGAAATTGAAAAAAAAAATAAAATTCGAAAAGAAATATATACATTGAAGATATTCGTTCAGGCTGGGACTCGAGCCCAGGACCACTCGCTTTGAAGACCACCACTCTGGCCATTAGTCTAGCAGAGCTCTAACGGTCGGACTTTTAAATATAATAAAATCAAAAAATGCACCTTGGTAATTATTTATCTAAACACTTTTTCAGGTTTCGAAAAATTAAACTGACTCAGAATTTTCTTCCCTACATAAATAATCAATATTTGCAAAAGAAAAAAATTGAAAAAAAAAGAATTTTTAAATTCGAAAAGAAATATATACATTGAAGATATTCGTTCCGGCTGGGACTCGAACCCAGGCCATTCGCTTGGAAGACCAACGGTCTAGCCATTAGCTATCGGAGTTCTGTCGGTCGTTGTCTTACTGCCTGACTGAGACTGCCTGACTGACAGACTGACTGAATGACTGACTGAGACTAAATGACTGACTGCTTGACTGACTGGCTGAATGACTAACTGACTGACTGAGACTGACTGACTGACTGCCTAACTGACTGAGTGACTGACTGATTGGACTGACTGACCGTCTGACTGAGACTGAAAGACTGACTGCTTGACTGACTGACTGGTCTGGACTGACCGACTGACAGACTGACTGACTGAGACTGACTGACTGAATGACTAACTGACCTACTGACTGACAAAATGACTGAATGAGTCTGAGTGACTGACTGCCTGACTGACTGACTGATTGAATGACTAGCTGACTGAGACTAAGTGACTAAATTGCTTGACTGACTGACTGAATGACTAACTGACTGACTGAGACTGACTGACTGACTGCCTGACTGACTGACTGACTGACTGAGACTGAATGACTGACTGCCCAACTGACTGAGTGACTGATTGACTGCTTAAGTGACTGACAGACTAACTGCTTGACTGACAGACTGGACTGGTCTGACCGAATGACAGACTGACTGGCTGACAGAGACTGACTGATTGACTGTCGGACTGACCGACTGACTTCGCAAAAGGGAAAAATAAAAAAAAAGAATTATCAAATTAGAAAAAAATACATGCATTTCAGATTTTCTTTCCGGCTGGGGTTTGAACCCAGGGCCACACGCATGGAAGCCCAACGCTCTTGCCACCGGACTATCGGATCTCGGATGGCCGGTGTCTTAATTATAATAAAAACAAAAAAAAAACCTTGGTAATTATTGATCTAAAATCTTTGAAATCTACAGGTCGAATAATTAAACTCACTCAGAATTTTTCTCCCTACATAAATAATCAATATTCGCAAAAGAGAAAAATTAAAAAAAAAAAGAAAAAGAAATTTCAAATTAGAAACTAAAAGTATACATTGAAGATTTTCGTTCAGGCTGGGACTCGAACCCAGGGCCACTCGCTTGGAAGCCTAACACTCTAGCCATTAGTCTATGGGAGCTCTGTCGGTGGGAGTTTTAAATATAATAAAAACAAAAAATGCACCTTGGTAATTGTTTATTTAAACACTTTGAAATCTTTGTGTCGAAAAATTAAACTGACTCAGAATTTTCTTCCCTACATAAATAATCAATAATTGCAAAGGAAAGAAATTGAAAAAAAAAAGAATTTTCAAATTAGAAAAGAAATATATACATTGAAGATATTCGCTCCGGCTGGGACTCGAACCCAGCCCACTCGCTTGGAAGACCAGCGGTCTAGCCATTAGGCTATCGGAGTTCTGTCGAGCGGAGTCTTACTGCCTGACTGATACTGCCTGACAGACAGACTGACTCACTGACTGACTGATACTGACTGACTGACTCACTGACTGACCGAGACTGACTGACTAACTGCCTGACTGACTGAGACTGGACTGACTGACTGATTGACTGACTGATTGACTGACTGACTGACTGAGACTGACTGACTGACTGCTTGACTCTCTGACTGGCTATTTCACTGACTGACTGAATGACTAAATGACTGACTGACACTGACTGACTGACTGCTTGACTACCTGACTGACTGCTTGACTGACTAACTGACTGGACAGGACTGACCGACTGACTGACTGGCAGACTGACTGAATAAGGATGACTGACAGACTGACTCAATAAGGCTGACTGACTGACTGACTGACAGACTGACTGAATAAGGCTGACCGACTGACTGACTGCCTGACTGACTGACTGACTGAATGACTGACTGACTGACTGAGACTGGACTGGACTGACTGACTGACTGACTGACTGAGACTGACTGACTGCTTTAGTGACTAACTGACTGCACAGGACTGACCGACTGACTGACTGACTGACTGCCTGACTGACTGACTGACTGAATGACTGACTGACTGAGACTAAATGACTGACTGCTTGACTGACTGGCTGAAGGACTAACTGACTGACTGAGTGACTGACTGACTGGACTGACTGACTGAGACTGAATGACTGAGTGCTTGACTGATTGACTGTCAGACTGACTGACTGACTTCGCAAAAGGGAAAAATAAAAAAAAAGAATTATAAAATTAGAAAAAAATATTTGCATTTAAGATTTCCTTTCCGGCTGGGATTTGAACCCAGGGCGACACTCATGGAAGCCCAACGCTCTCGCCAATATACTATCGGATCTCTGTTGATCGGTGTCTTAATTATAATAAAAACAAAAAATGCACCTTAGTAATTATTGATCTAAAATCTTTGAAATCTAAAGGTCGAATGATTAAACTGACTCAGAATTTTCTTCCGTGCATAAATAATCCATATTTGCAAAAGAAAGAAATTGAAAAAAAAAGAATCTTCAAATTAGAAGAGAAATATATACATGGAAGATTTTCGTTCCGGCCGGGACTCGAACCCAATACCACGCGCTTGGAACCCAACGGTCTAGCCATTAGGCTATCGGAGCTCTGTCGATGAAAGTCTTAAATATAATAAAAACAAAAAATGCACCTTGGTAATTATTGATTCAAACACTTTGAAATTTACAGGTCGAATAATTAAACTGACTCAGAATTTTTCTCCCTACATAAATAATCAATATTCGCAAAAGAGAAAAATTAAAAAAAAAAGAAGAAGAAATTTCAAATTAGAAACTAAAAGTATACATTGAAGATTTTCGTTCAGGCTGGGACTCGAACCCAGGGCCACTCGCTTGGAAGCCTAACACTCTAGCCATTAGTCTATGGGAGCTCTGTCGGTGGGAGTTTTAAATATAATAAAAACAAAAAATGCACCTTGGTAATTGTTTATTTAAACACTTTGAAATCTTCGTGTCGAAAAATTAAACTGACTCAGAATTTTCTTCCCTACATAAATAATCAATAATTGCAAAGGAAAGAAATTGAAAAAAAAAGAATTTTCAAATTAGAAAAGAAATATATACATTGAAGATATTCGCTCCGGCTGGGACTCGAACCCAGGCCACTCGCTTGGAAGACCAGCGGTCTAGCCATTAGGCTATCGGAGTTCTGTCGAGCGGAGTCTTACTGCCTGACTGATACTGCCTGACTGACAAACTGACTCACTGACTGACTGATACTGACTGACTGACTCACTGACTGACCGAGACTGACTGACTAACTGCCTGACTGACTGAGACTGGACTGACTGACTGACTGACTGACTGACTGACTGAGACTGACTGACTGAGACTGACTGACTGACTGAATGACTAAATGACTGACTGACACTGACTGACTGACTGCTTGACTACCTGACTGACTGCTTGACTGACTAACTGACTGGACAGGACTGACCGACTGACTGGACAGGACTGACCGACTGACTGACTGACAGACTGACTGAATAAGGATGACTGACAGACTTACTGAATAAGGCTAACTGACTGACTGACTGACAGACTGACTGAATAAGGCTGACCGACTGACTGACTGCCTGACTGACTGACTGACTGAATGACTGACTGACTGACTGACCGAGGCTGACTGACTGACTGACTGAGACTGGACTGGACTGACTGACTGACTGACTGACTGAGACTGACTGACTGCTTTAGTGACTAACTGACTGCACAGGACTGACCGACTGACTGACTGACTGACTGCCTGACTGACTGACTGACTGAATGACTGACTGATTGAGACTAAATGACTGACTGCTTGACTGACTGGCTGAAGGACTAACTGACTGACTGAGTGACTGACTGACTGGACTGACTGACTGAGACTGAATGACTGAGTGCTTGACTGATTGACTGTCAGACTGACTGACTGACTTCGCAAAAGGGAAAAATAAAAAAAAAAGAATTATAAAATTAGAAAAAAATATTTGCATTTAAGTTTTCCTTTCCGGCTGGGATTTGAACCCAGGGCGACACTCATGGAAGCCCAACGCTCTCGCCAATATACTATCGGATCTCTGTTGATCGGTGTCTTAATTATAATAAAAACAAAAAATGCACCTTAGTAATTATTGATCTAAAATCTTTGAAATCTAAAGGTCGAATGATTAAACTGACTCAGAATTTTCTTCCGTACATAAATAATCCATATTTGCAAAAGAAAGAAATTGAAAAAAAAAGAATCTTCAAATTAGAAGAGAAATATATACATGGAAGATTTTCGTTCCGGCCGGGACTCGAACCCAGTACCACGCGCTTGGAACCCAACGGTCTAGCCATTAGGCTATCGGAGCTCTGTCGATGGAAGTCTTAAATATAATAAAAACAAAAAATGCACCTTGGTAATTATTGATTCAAACACTTTGAAATTTACAGGTCGAATAATTAAACTGACTCAGAATTTTTCTCCCTACATAAATAATCAATATTCGCAAAAGAGAAAAATTAAAAAAAAAAGAAGAAGAAATTTCAAATTAGAAACTAAAAGTATACATTGAAGATTTTCGTTCAGGCTGGGACTCGAACCCAGGGCCACTCGCTTGGAAGCCTAACACTCTAGCCATTAGTCTATGGGAGCTCTGTCGGTTGGAGTTTTAAATATAATAAAAACAAAAAATGCACCTTGGTAATTGTTTATTTAAACACTTTGAAATCTTCGTGTCGAAAAATTAAACTGACTCAGAATTTTCTTCCCTACATAAATAATCAATAATTGCAAAGGAAAGAAATTGAAAAAAAAAAATTTTCAAATTAGAAAAGAAATATATACATTGAAGATATTCGCTCCGGCTGGGACTCGAACCCAGGCCACTCGCTTGGAAGACCAGCGGTCTAGCCATTAGGCTATCGGAGTTCTGTCGAGCGGAGTCTTACTGCCTGACTGATACTGCCTGACTGACAAACTGACTCACTGACTGACTGATACTGACTGACTGACTCACTGACTGACCGAGACTGACTGACTAACTGCCTGACTGACTGAGACTGGACTGACTGACTGACTGACTGACTGACTGACTAACTGACTGACTGAGACTGACTGACTGACTGCTTGACTCTCTGACTGGCTATTTCACTGACTGACTGAATGACTAAATGACTGACTGACACTGACTGACTGACTGCTTGACTACCTGACTGACTGCTTGACTGACTAACTGACTGGACAGGACTGACCGACTGACTGACTGACAGACTGACTGAATAAGGATGACTGACAGACTGACTGAATAAGGCTGACTGACTGACTGACTGACAGACTGACTGAATAAGGCTGACCGACTGACTGACTGCCTGACTGACTGAATGACTGACTGACTGACTGACCGAGACTCACTGACTGACTGACTGAGACTGGACTGGACTGACTGACTGACTGAGACTGACTGACTGCTTTAGTGACTAACTGACTGCACAGGACTGACCGACTGACTGACTGACTGACTGCCTGACTGACTGACTGACTGAATGACTGACTGACTGAGACTAAATGACTGATTGCTTGACTGACTGGCTGAAGGACTAACTGACTGACTGAGTGACTGACTGACTGGACTGACTGACTGAGACTGAATGACTGAGTGCTTGACTGATTGACTGTCAGACTGACTGACTGACTTCGCAAAAGGGAAAAATGAAAAAAAAAAAGAATTACAAAATTAGAAAAAAATATTTGCATTTAAGATTTCCTTTCCGGCTGGGATTTGAACCCGGGGCGACACTCATGGAAGCCCAACGCTCTCGCCAATATACTATCGGATCTCTGTTGATCGGTGTCTTAATTATAATAAAAACAAAAAATGCACCTTAGTAATTATTGATCTAAAATCTTTGAAATCTAAAGGTCGAATGATTAAACTGACTCAGAATTTTCTTCCGTACATAAATAATCCATATTTGCAAAAGAAAGAAATTGAAAAAAAAAGAATCTTCAAATTAGAAGAGAAATATATACATGGAAGATTTTCGTTCCGGCCGGGACTCGAACCCAGTACCACGCGCTTGGAACCCAACGGTCTAGCCATTAGGCTATCGGAGCTCTGTCGATGGAAGTCTTAAATATAATAAAAACAAAAAATGCACCTTGGTAATTATTGATTCAAACACTTTGAAATTTACAGGTCGAATAATTAAACTGACTCAGAATTTTTCTCCCTACATAAATAATCAATATTCGCAAAAGAGAAAAATTAAAAAAAAAAAGAAGAAGAAATTTCAAATTAGAAACTAAAAGTATACATTGAAGATTTTCGTTCAGGCTGGGACTCGAACCCAGGGCCTCTCGCATGGAAGCCTAACACTCTAGCCATTAGTCTATGGGAGCTCTGGCGGTGGGAGTTTTAAATATAATAAAAACAAAAAATGCACCTTGGTAATTGTTTATTTAAACACTTTGAAATCTTCGTGTCGAAAAATTAAACTGACTCAGAATTTTCTTCCCTACATAAATAATCAATAATTGCAAAGGAAAGAAATTGAAAAAAAAAGAATTTTCAAATTAGAAAAGAAATATATACATTGAAGATATTTGCTCCGGCTGGGACTCGAACACAGGCCACTCGCTTGGAAGACCAGCGGTCTAGCCATTAGGCTATCGGAGTTCTGTCGAGCGGAGTCTTACTGCCTGACTGATACTGCCTGACTGACAAACTGACTCACTGACTGACTGATACTGACTGACTGACTCACTGACTGACCGAGACTGACTGACTAACTGCCTGACTGACTGAGACTGGACTGACTGACTGACTGACTGACTGACTGACTAACTGACTGACTGAGACTGACTGACTGACTGCTTGACTCTCTGACTGGCTATTTCACTGACTGACTGAATGACTAAATGACTGACTGACACTGACTGACTGACTGCTTGACTACCTGACTGACTGCTTGACTGACTAACTGACTGGACAGGACTGACCGACTGACTGACTGACAGACTGACTGAATAAGGATGACTGACAGACTTACTGAATAAGGCTGACTGACTGACAGACTGACTGAATAAGGCTGACCGGCTGACTGACTGCCTGACTGACTGACTGACTGAATGACTGACTGACTGACTGACCGAGACTGACTGACTGACTGACTGAGACTGGACTGGACTGACTGACTGACTGAGACTGACTGACTGCTTTAGTGACTAACTGACTGCACAGGACTGACCGACTGACTGACTGACTGACTGCCTGACTGACTGACTGACTGAATGACTGACTGACTGAGACTAAATGACTGATTGCTTGACTGACTGGCTGAAGGACTAACTGACTGACTGAGTGACTGACTGACTGGACTGACTGACTGAGACTGAATGACTGAGTGCTTGACTGATTGACTGTCAGACTGACTGACTGACTTCGCAAAAGGGAAAAATAAAAAAAAAAGAATTACAAAATTAGAAAAAAATATTTGCATTTAAGATTTCCTTTCCGGCTGGGATTTGAACCCAGGGCGACACTCATGGAAGCCCAACGCTCTCGCCAATATACTATCGGATCTCTGTTGATCTATGTCTTAATTATAATAAAAACAAAAAATGCACCTTAGTAATTATTGATCTAAAATCTTTGAAATCTAAAGGTCGAATCATTAAACTGACTCAGAATTTTCTTCCGTACATAAATAATCCATATTTGCAAAAGAAAGAAATTGAAAAAAAAAGAATCTTCAAATTAGAAGAGAAATATATACATGGAAGATTTTCGTTCCGGCCGAGACTCGAACCCAGTACCACGCACTAGGAACCCAACGGTCTAGCCATTAGTCTATGGGAGCTCTGTCGGTGGGAGTTTTAAATATAATAAAAACAAAAAATGCACCTTGGTAATTGTTTATTTAAACACTTTGAAATCTTCGTGTCGAAAAATTAAACTGACTCAGAATTTTCTTCCCTACATAAATAATCAATAATTGCAAAGGAAAGAAATTGAAAAAAAAAAGAATTTTCAAATTAGAAAAGAAATATATACATTGAAGATATTCGCTCCGGCTTTGACTCGAACCCAGGCCACTCGCTTGGAAGACCAGCAGTCTAGCCATTAGGCTATCGGAGTTCTGTCGAGCGGAGTCTTACTGCCTGACTGATACTGCCTGACTGACAGACTGACTCACTGACTGACTGATACTGACTGACTGACTCACTGACTGACCGAGACTGACTGACTAACTGCCTGACTGACTGAGACTGGACTGACTGACTGACTGACTGACTGACTGACTGACTAACTGACTGACTGAGACTGACTGACTGACTGCTTGACTCTCTGACTGGCTATTTCACTGACTGACTGAGACTGACTGACTGACTGCTTGACTCTCTGACTGGCTATTTCACTGACTGACTGAATGACTAAATGACTGACTGACACTGACTGACTGACTGCTTGACTACCTGACTGACTGCTTGACTGACTAACTGCCTGACTGACTGAGACTGGACTGACTGACTGACTGACTAACTGACTGACTGAGACTGACTGACTGACTGCTTGACTCTCTGACTGGCTATTTCACTGACTGACTGACTGACTAACTGCCTGACTGACTGAGACTGGACTGACTGACTGACTGACTAACTGACTGACTGAGACTGACTGACTGAGACTGACTGACTGACTGCTTGACTACCTGACTGACTGCTTGACTGACTAACTGACTGGACAGGACTGACCGACTGACTGACTGACAGACTGACTGAATAAGGATGACTGACAGACTGACTGAATAAGGCTAACTGACTGACTGACTGACAGACTGACTGAATAAGGCTGACCGACTGACTGACTGCCTGACTGACTGACTGACTGAATGACTGACTGACTGACTGACCGAGACTGACTGACTGACTGAGACTGGACTGGACTGACTGACTGACTGACTGGCTGAAGGACTAACTGACTGACTGGACTGACTGACTGAGACTGAATGACTGAGTGCTTGACTGATTGACTGTCAGACTGACTGACTGACTTCGCAAAAGGGAAAAATAAAAAAAAAAGAATTATAAAATTAGAAAAAAATATTTGCATTTAAGATTTCCTTTCCGGCCGGGACTCGAACCCAGTACCACGCACTAGGAACCCAACGGTCTAGCCATTAGGCTATCGGAGCTCTGTCGATGGAAGTCTTAAATATAATAAAAACAAAAAATGCACCTTGGTAATTATTGATTCAAACACTTTGAAATTTACAGGTCGAATAATTAAACTGACTCAGAATTTTTCTCCCTACATAAATAATCAATATTCGCAAAAGAGAAAAATTAAAAAAAAAAAGAAGAAGAAATTTCAAATTAGAAACTAAAAGTATACATTGAAGATTTTCGTTCAGGCTGGGACTCGAACCCAGGGCCACTCGCTTGGAAGCCTAACACTCTAGCCATTAGTCTATGGGAGCTCTGTCGGTGGGAGTGTTAAATATAATAAAAACAAAAAATGCACCTTGGTAATTGTTTATTTAAACACTTTGAAATCTTCGTGTCGAAAAATTAAACTGACTCAGAATTTTCTTCCCTACATAAATAATCAATAATTGCAAAGAAAAGAAATTTAAAAAGAAAAAGAATTTTCAAATTGGAAAAGAAATATATACATTGAAGATATTCGCTCCGGCTGGGACTCGAACCCAGGCCACTCGCTTGGAAGACCAGCGGTCTAGCCATTAGGCTATCGGAGTTCTGTCGAGCGGAGTCTTACTGCCTGACTGATACTGCCTGACTGACAGACTGACTCACTGACTGACTGATACTGACTGACTGACTCACTGACTGACCGAGACTGACTGACTAACTGCCTGACTGACTGAGACTGGACTGACTGACTGACTGACTGACTGACTGACTAACTGACTGACTGAGACTGACTGCTTGACTCTCTGACTGGCTATTTCACTGACTGACTGAATGACTAAATGACTGACTGACACTGACTGACTGACTGCTTGACTGACTAACTGACTGGACAGGACTGACCGACTGACTGACTGACAGACTGACTGAATAAGGATGACTGACAGACTGACTGAATAAGGCTGACTGACTGACTGACTGACAGACTGACTGAATAAGGCTGACCGACTGACTGACTGCCTGACTGACTGACTGACTGAATGACTGACTGACTGACTGACCGAGACTGACTGACTGACTGAGACTGGACTGGACTGACTGACTGACTGACTGACTGAGACTGACTGACTGCTTTAGTGACTAACTGACTGCACAGGACTCACCGACTGACTGACTGACTGACTGCCTGACTGACTGACTGACTGAATGACTGACTGACTGAGACTAAATGACTGACTGCTTGACTGACTGGCTGAAGGACTAACTGACTGACTGAGTGACTGACTGACTGGACTGACTGACTGAGACTGAATGACTGAGTGCTTGACTGATTGACTGTCAGACTGACTGACTGACTTCGCAAAAGGGAAAAATAAAAAAAAAAGAATTATAAAATTAGAAAAAAAATTTTGCATTTAAGATTTCCTTTCCGGCCGGGACTCGAACCCAGTACCACTCGCTTGGAAGCCTAACACTCTAGCCATTAGTCTATGGGAGCTCTGTCGGTGGGAGTTTTAAATATAATAAAAACAAAAAATGCACCTTGGTAATTGTTTATTTAAACACTTTGAAATCTTCGTGTCGAAAAATTAAACTGACTCAGAATTTTCTTCCCTACATAAATAATCAATAATTGCAAAGGAAAGAAATTGAAAAAAAAAAGAATTTTCAAATTAGAAAAGAAATATATACATTGAAGATATTCGCTCCGGCTGGGACTCGAACCCAGGCCACTCGCTTGGAAGACCAGCGGTCTAGCCATTAGGCTATCGGAGTTCTGTCGAGCGGAGTCTTACTGCCTGACTGATACTGCCTGACTGACAGACTGACTCACTGACTGACTGATACTGACTGACTGACTCACTGACTGACCGAGACTGACTGACTAACTGCCTGACTGACTGAGACTGGACTGACTGACTGACTGACTGACTGACTGACTAACTGACTGACTGAGACTGGCTGACTGACTGCTTGACTCTCTGACTGGCTATTTCACTGACTGACTGAATGACTAAATGACTGACTGACACTGACTGACTGACTGCGTGACTACCTGACTGACTGCTTGACTGACTAACTGACTGGACAGGACTGACCGACTGACTGACTGACAGACTGACTGAATAAGGATGACTGACAGACTGACTGAATAAGGCTGACTGACTGACTGACTGACAGACTGACTGAATAAGGCTGACCGACTGACTGACTGCCTGACTGACTGACTGACTGAATGACTGACTGACTGACTGACCGAGACTGACTGACTGACTGACTGAGACTGGACTGGACAGACTGACTGACTGACTGACTGAGACTGACTGACTGCTTTAGTGACTAACTGACTGCACAGGACTGACCGACTGACTGACTGACTGACTGCCTGACTGACTGACTGACTGACTGACTGAGACTAAATGACTGACTGCTTGACTGAATGGCTGAAGGACTAACTGACTGACTGAGTGACTGACTGACTGGACTGACTGACTGAGACTGAATGACAGAGTGCTTGACTGATTGACTGTCAGACTGACTGACTGACTTCGCAAAAGGGAAAAATAAAAATAAAAAGAATTACAAAATAAGAAAAAAATATTTGCATTTAAGATTTCCTTTCTGGCTGGGATTTGAACCCAGGGCGACACTCATGGAAGCCCAACGCTCTCGCCAATATACTATCGGATCTCTGTTGAGCGGTGTCTTAATTATAATAAAAACAAAAAATGCACCTTAGTAATTATTGATCTAAAATCTTTGAAATCTAAAGGTCGAATGATTAAACTGACTCAGAATTTTCTTCCGTACATAAATAATCCATATTTGCAAAAGAAAGAAATTGAAAAAAAAAATCTTCAAATTAGAAGAGAAATATATACATGGAAGATTTTCGTTCCGGCCGGGACTCGAACCCAGTACCACGCCTAGGAACCCAACGGTCTAGCCATTAGGCTATCGGAGCTCTGTCGATGGAAGTCTTAAATATAATAAAAACAAAAAATGCACCTTGGTAATTATTGATTCAAACACTTTGAAATTTACAGGTCGAATAATTAAACTGACTCAGAATTTTTCTCCCTACATAAATAATCAATATTCGCAAAAGAGAAAAATTAAAAAAAAAAGAAGAAGAAATTTCAAATTAGAAACTAAAAGTATACATTGAAGATTTTCGTTCAGGCTGGGACTCGAACCCAGGGCCACTCGCTTGGAAGCCTAACACTCTAGCCATTAGTCTATGGGAGCTCTGTCGGTGGGAGTTTTAAATATAATAAAAACAAAAAATGCACCTTGGTAATTGTTTATTTAAACACTTTGAAATCTTCGTGTCGAAAAATTAAACTGACTCAGAATTTTCTTCCCTACATAAATAATCAATAATTGCAAAGGAAAGAAATTGAAAAAAAAAAATTTTCAAATTAGAAGAGAAATATATACATTGAAGATATTCGCTCCGGCTGGGACTCGAACCCAGGCCACTCGCTTGGAAGACCAGCGGTCTAGCCATTAGGCTATCGGAGTTCTGTCGAGCGGAGTCTTACTGCCTGACTGATACTGCCTGACTGACAAACTGACTCACTGACTGACTGATACTGACTGACTGACTCACTGACTGACCGAGACTGACTGACTAACTGCCTGACTGACTGAGACTGGACTGACTGACTGACTGACTGACTGCTTGACTCTCTGACTGGCTATTTCACTGACTGACTGAATGACTAAATGACTGACTGACACTGACTGACTGACTGCTTGACTACCTGACTGACTGCTTGACTGACTAACTGACTGGACAGGACTGACCGACTGACTGACTGACAGACTGACTGAATAAGGATGACTGACAGACTGACTGAATAAGGCTGACTGACTGACTGACTGACAGACTGACTGAATAAGGCTGACCGACTGACTGACTGCCTGACTGACTGAATGACTGACTGACTGACTGACCGAGACTCACTGACTGACTGACTGAGACTGGACTGGACTGACTGACTGACTGAGACTGACTGACTGCTTTAGTGACTAACTGACTGCACAGGACTGACCGACTGACTGACTGACTGACTGCCTGACTGACTGACTGACTGAATGACTGACTGACTGAGACTAAATGACTGATTGCTTGACTGACTGGCTGAAGGACTAACTGACTGACTGAGTGACTGACTGACTGGACTGACTGACTGAGACTGAATGACTGAGTGCTTGACTGATTGACTGTCAGACTGACTGACTGACTTCGCAAAAGGGAAAAATGAAAAAAAAAAAAGAATTACAAAATTAGAAAAAAACATTTGCATTTAAGATTTCCTTTCCGGCTGGGATTTGAACCCAGGGCGACACTCATGGAAGCCCAACGCTCTCGCCAATATACTATCGGATCTCTGTTGATCGGTGTCTTAATTATAATAAAAACAAAAAATGCACCTTAGTAATTATTGATCTAAAATCTTTGAAATCTAAAGGTCGAATGATTAAACTGACTCAGAATTTTCTTCCGTACATAAATAATCCATATTTGCAAAAGAAAGAAATTGAAAAAAAAGAATCTTCAAATTAGAAGAGAAATATATACATGGAAGATTTTCGTTCCGGCCGGGACTCGAACCCAGTACCACGCGCTTGGAACCCAACGGTCTAGCCATTAGGCTATCGGAGCTCTGTCGATGGAAGTCTTAAATATAATAAAAACAAAAAATGCACCTTGGTAATTATTGATTCAAACACTTTGAAATTTACAGGTCGAATAATTAAACTGACTCAGAATTTTTCTCCCTACATAAATAATCAATATTCGCAAAAGAGAAAAATTAAAAAAAAAAAGAAGAAGAAATTTCAAATTAGAAACTAAAAGTATACATTGAAGATTTTCGTTCAGGCTGGGACTCGAACCCAGGGCCTCTCGCATGGAAGCCTAACACTCTAGCCATTAGTCTATGGGAGCTCTGGCGGTGGGAGTTTTAAATATAATAAAAACAAAAAATGCACCTTGGTAATTGTTTATTTAAACACTTTGAAATCTTCGTGTCGAAAAATTAAACTGACTCAGAATTTTCTTCCCTACATAAATAATCAATAATTGCAAAGGAAAGAAATTGAAAAAAAAAGAATTTTCAAATTAGAAAAGAAATATATACATTGAAGATATTTGCTCCGGCTGGGACTCGAACACAGGCCACTCGCTTGGAAGACCAGCAGTCTAGCCATTAGGCTATCGGAGTTCTGTCGAGCGGAGTCTTACTGCCTGACTGATACTGCCTGACTGACAGACTGACTCACTGACTGACTGATACTGACTGACTGACTCACTGACTGACCGAGACTGACTGACTAACTGCCTGACTGACTGAGACTGGACTGACTGACTGACTGACTAACTGACTGACTGAGACTGACTGACTGACTGCTTGACTCTCTGACTGGCTATTTCACTGACTGACTGACTGACTAACTGCCTGACTGACTGAGACTGGACTGACTGACTGACTGACTAACTGACTGACTGAGACTGACTGACTGAGACTGACTGACTGACTGCTTGACTACCTGACTGACTGCTTGACTGACTAACTGACTGGACAGGACTGACCGACTGACTGACTGACAGACTGACTGAATAAGGATGACTGACAGACTGACTGAATAAGGCTAACTGACTGACTGACTGACAGACTGACTGAATAAGGCTGACCGACTGACTGACTGCCTGACTGACTGACTGACTGAATGACTGACTGACTGACTGACCGAGACTGACTGACTGACTGAGACTGGACTGGACTGACTGACTGACTGACTGGCTGAAGGACTAACTGACTGACTGGACTGACTGACTGAGACTGAATGACTGAGTGCTTGACTGATTGACTGTCAGACTGACTGACTGACTTCGCAAAAGGGAAAAATAAAAAAAAAAAGAATTATAAAATTAGAAAAAAATATTTGCATTTAAGATTTCCTTTCCGGCCGGGACTCGAACCCAGTACCACGCACTAGGAACCCAACGGTCTAGCCATTAGGCTATCGGAGCTCTGTCGATGGAAGTCTTAAATATAATAAAAACAAAAAATGCACCTTGGTAATTATTGATTCAAACACTTTGAAATTTACAGGTCGAATAATTAAACTGACTCAGAATTTTTCTCCCTACATAAATAATCAATATTCGCAAAAGAGAAAAATTAAAAAAAAAAAGAAGAAGAAATTTCAAAATAGAAACTAAAAGTATACATTGAAGATTTTCGTTCAGGCTGGGACTCGAACCCAGGGCCACTCGCTTGGAAGCCTAACACTCTAGCCATTAGTCTATGGGAGCTCTGTCGGTGGGAGTGTTAAATATAATAAAAACAAAAAATGCACCTTGGTAATTATTGATTCAAACACTTTGAAATTTACAGGTCGAATAATTAAACTGACTCAGAATTTTTCTCCCTACATAAATAATCAATATTCGCAAAAGAGAAAAATTAAAAAAAAAAAGAAGAAGAAATTTCAAATTAGAAATTAAAAGTATACATTGAAGATTTTCGTTCAGGCTGGGACTCGAACCCAGGGCCACTCGCTTGGAAGCCTAACACTCTAGCCATTAGTCTATGGGAGCTCTGTCGGTGGGAGTGTTAAATATAATAAAAACAAAAAATGCACCTTGGTAATTGTTTATTTAAACACTTTGAAATCTTCGTGTCGAAAAATTAAACTGACTCAGAATTTTCTTCCCTACATAAATAATCAATAATTGCAAAGAAAAGAAATTTAAAAAGAAAAAGAATTTTCAAATTAGAAAAGAAATATATACATTGAAGATATTCGCTCCGGCTGGGACTCGAACCCAGGCCACTCGCTTGGAAGACCAGCGGTCTAGCCATTAGGCTATCGGAGTTCTGTCGAGCGGAGTCTTACTGCCTGACTGATACTGCCTGACTGACAGACTGACTCACTGACTGACTGATACTGACTGACTGACTCACTGACTGACCGAGACTGACTGACTAACTGCCTGACTGACTGAGACTGGACTGACTGACTGACTGACTGACTGACTGACTAACTGACTGACTGAGACTGACTGACTGACTGCTTGACTCTCTGACTGGCTATTTCACTGACTGACTGAATGACTAAATGACTGACTGACACTGACTGACTGACTGCTTGACTGACTAACTGACTGGACAGGACTGACCGACTGACTGACTGACAGACTGACTGAATAAGGATGACTGACAGACTGACTGAATAAGGCTGACTGACTGACTGACTGACAGACTGACTGAATAAGGCTGACCGACTGACTGACTGCCTGACTGACTGACTGACTGAATGACTGACTGACTGACTGACCGAGACTGACTGACTGACTGAGACTGGACTGGACTGACTGACTGACTGACTGACTGAGACTGACTGACTGCTTTAGTGACTAACTGACTGCACAGGACTCACCGACTGACTGACTGACTGACTGCCTGACTGACTGACTGACTGAATGACTGACTGACTGAGACTAAATGACTGACTGCTTGACTGACTGGCTGAAGGACTAACTGACTGACTGAGTGACTGACTGACTGGACTGACTGACTGAGACTGAATGACTGAGTGCTTGACTGATTGACTGTCAGACTGACTGACTGACTTCGCAAAAGGGAAAAATAAAAAAAAAGAATTATAAAATTAGAAAAAAAATTTTGCATTTAAGATTTCCTTTCCGGCCGGGACTCGAACCCAGTACCACGCGCTAGGAACCCAACGGTCTAGCCATTAGGCTATCGGAGCTCTGTCGATGGAAGTCTTAAATATAATAAAAACAAAAAATGCACCTTGGTAATTATTGATTCAAACACTTTGAAATTTACAGGTCGAATAATTAAACTGACTCAGAATTTTTCTCCCTACATAAATAATCAATATTCGCAAAAGAGAAAAATTAAAAAAAAAAGAAGAAGAAATTTCAAATTAGAAACTAAAAGTATACATTGAAGATTTTCGTTCAGGCTGGGACTCGAACCCAGGGCCACTCGCTTGGAAGCCTAACACTCTAGCCATTAGTCTATGGGAGCTCTGTCGGTGGGAGTTTTAAATATAATAAAAACAAAAAATGCACCTTGGTAATTGATTATTTAAACACTTTGAAATCTTTGTGTCGAAAAATTAAACTGACTCACAATTTCCTTCCCTACATAAATAATCAATAATTGCAAAGGAAAGAAATTGAAAAAAAAAAGAATTTTCAAATTAGAAAAGAAATATATACATTGAAGATATTCGCTCCGGCTGGGACTCGAACCCAGGCCACTCGCTTGGAAGACCAGCGGTCTAGCCATTAGGCTATCGGAGTTCTGTCGAGCGGAGTCTTACTGCCTGACTGATACTGCCTGACTGACAGACTGACTCACTGACTGACTGATACTGACTGACTGACTCACTGACTGACCGAGACTGACTGACTAACTGCCTGACTGACTGAGACTGGACTGACTGACTGACTGACTGACTGACTGACTAACTGACTGACTGAGACTGGCTGACTGACTGCTTGACTCTCTGACTGGCTATTTCACTGACTGACTGAATGACTAAATGACTGACTGACACTGACTGACTGACTGCGTGACTACCTGACTGACTGCTTGACTGACTAACTGACTGGACAGGACTGACCGACTGACTGACTGACAGACTGACTGAATAAGGATGACTGACAGACTGACTGAATAAGGCTGACTGACTGACTGACTGACAGACTGACTGAATAAGGCTGACCGACTGACTGACTGCCTGACTGACTGACTGACTGAATGACTGACTGACTGACTGACCGAGACTGACTGACTGACTGACTGAGACTGGACTGGACAGACTGACTGACTGACTGACTGAGACTGACTGACTGCTTTAGTGACTAACTGACTGCACAGGACTGACCGACTGACTGACTGACTGACTGCCTGACTGACTGACTGACTGAATGACTGACTGACTGAGACTAAATGACTGACTGCTTGACTGAATGGCTGAAGGACTAACTGACTGACTGAGTGACTGACTGACTGGACTGACTGACTGAGACTGAATGACAGAGTGCTTGACTGATTGACTGTCAGACTGACTGACTGACTTCGCAAAAGGGAAAAATAAAAATAAAAAGAATTACAAAATAAGAAAAAAATATTTGCATTTAAGATTTCCTTTCCGGCTGGGATTTGAACCCAGGGCGACACTCATGGAAGCCCAACGCTCTCGCCAATATACTATCGGATCTCTGTTGATCGGTGTCTTAATTATAATAAAAACAAAAAATGCACCTTAGTAATTATTGATCTAAAATCTTTGAAATCTAAAGGTCGAATGATTAAACTGACTCAGAATTTTCTTCCGTACATAAATAATCCATATTTGCAAAAGAAAGAAATTGAAAAAAAAAATCTTCAAATTAGAAGAGAAATATATACATGGAAGATTTTCGTTCCGGCCGGGACTCGAACCCAGTACCACGCCTAGGAACCCAACGGTCTAGCCATTAGGCTATCGGAGCTCTGTCGATGGAAGTCTTAAATATAATAAAAACAAAAAATGCACCTTGGTAATTATTGATTCAAACACTTTGAAATTTACAGGTCGAATAATTAAACTGACTCAGAATTTTTCTCCCTACATAAATAATCAATATTCGCAAAAGAGAAAAATTAAAAAAAAAAGAAGAAGAAATTTCAAATTAGAAACTAAAAGTATACATTGAAGATTTTCGTTCAGGCTGGGACTCGAACCCAGGGCCACTCGCTTGGAAGCCTAACACTCTAGCCATTAGTCTATGGGAGCTCTGTCGGTGGGAGTTTTAAATATAATAAAAACAAAAAATGCACCTTGGTAATTGTTTATTTAAACACTTTGAAATCTTCGTGTCGAAAAATTAAACTGACTCAGAATTTTCTTCCCTACATAAATAATCAATAATTGCAAAGGAAAGAAATTGAAAAAAAAGAATTTTCAAATTAGAAAAGAAATATATACATTGAAGATATTCGCTCCGGCTGGGACTCGAACCCAGGCCACTCGCTTGGAAGACCAGCGGTCTAGCCATTAGGCTATCGGAGTTCTGTCGAGCGGAGTCTTACTGCCTGACTGATACTGCCTGACTGACAGACTGACTCACTGACTGACTGATACTGACTTACTGACTCACTGACTGACCGAGACTGACTGACTAACTGCCTGACTGACTGAGACTGGACTGACTGACTGACTGACTGACTGACAGACTAACTGACTGACTGAGACTGACTGACTGAGACTGACTGACTGACTGCTTGACTCTCTGACTGGCTATTTCACTGACTGACTGAATGACTAAATGACTGACTGACACTGACTGACTGGCGGCTTGACTACCTGACTGACTGCTTGACTGACTAACTGACTGGACAGGACTGACCGACTGACTGACTGACAGACTGACTGAATAAGGATGACTGACAGACTGACTGAATAAGGCTGACTGACTGACTGACTGAATAAGGCTGACCGACTGACTGACTGCCTGACTGACTGACTGACTGAATGACTGACTGACTGACTGACCGAGACTGACTGACTGACTGACTGAGACTGGACTGGACTGACTGACTGACTGACTGACTGAGACTTACTGACTGACTGCTTGACTCTCTGACTGGCTATTTCACTGACTGACTGAATGACTAAATGACTGACTGACACTGACTGACTGGCGGCTTGACTACCTGACTGACTGCTTGACTGACTAACTGACTGGACAGGACTGACCGACTGACTGACTGACAGACTGACTGAATAAGGATGACTGACAGACTGACTGAATAAGGCTGACTGACTGACTGACTGAATAAGGCTGACCGACTGACTGACTGCCTGACTGACTGACTGACTGAATGACTGACTGACTGACTGACCGAGACTGACTGACTGACTGACTGAGACTGGACTGGACTGACTGACTGACTGACTGACTGAGACTGACTGACTGCTTTAGTGACTAACTGACTGACTGCCTGACTGACTGACTGACTGAATGACTGACTGACTGAGACTAAATGACTGACTGCTTGACTGACTGGCTGACGGACTAACTGACTGACTGAGTGACTGACTGACTGGACTGACTGACTGAGACTGAATGACTGAGTGCTTGACTGATTGACTGTCAGACTGACTGACTGACTTCGCAAAAGGGAAAAATAAAAAAAAAAAGAATTATAAAATTAGAAAAAAATATTTGCATTTAAGATTTCCTTTCCGGCTGGGATTTGAACCCAGGGCGACACTCATGGAAGCCCAACGCTCTCGCCAATATACTATCGGATCTCTGTTGATCGGTGTCTTAATTATAATAAAAACAAAAAATGCACCTTAGTAATTATTGATCTAAAATCTTTGAAATCTAAAGGTCGAATGATTAAACTGACTCAGAATTTTCTTCCGTACATAAATAATCCATATTTGCAAAAGAAAGAAATTGAAAAAAAAAAGAATCTTCAAATTAGAAGAGAAATATATACATGGAAGATCTTCGTTCCGGCCGGGACTCGAACCCAGTACCACGCGCTTGGAACCCAACGGTGTAGCCATTAGGCTATCGGAGCTCTGTCGATGGAAGTCTTAAATATAATAAAAACAAAAAATGCACCTTGGTAATTATTGATTCAAACACTTTGAAATTTACAGGTCGAATAATTAAACTGACTCAGAATTTTTCTCCCTACATAAATAATCAATATTCGCAAAAGAGAAAAATTAAAAAAAAAAGAAGAAGAAATTTCAAATTAGAAACTAAAAGTATACATTGAAGATTTTCGTTCAGGCTGGGACTCGAACCCAGGGCCACTCGCTTGGAAGCCTAACACTCTAGCCATTAGTCTATGGGAGCTCTGTCGGTGGGAGTTTTAAATATAATAAAAACAAAAAATGCACCTTGGTAATTGTTTATTTAAACACTTTGAAATCTTCGTGTCGAAAAATTAAACTGACTCAGAATTTTCTTCCCTACATAAATAAACAATAATTGCAAAGGAAAGAAATTGAAAAAAAAAAAGAATTTTCAAATTAGAAAAGAAATATATACATTGAAGATATTCGCTCCGGCTGGGAATCGAACCCAGGCCACTCGCTTGGAAGACCAGCGGTCTAGCCATTAGGCTGTCGGAGTTCTGTCGAGCGGAGTCTTACTGCCTGACTGATACTGCCTGACTGACAGACTGACTCACTGACTGACTGATACTGACTGACTGACTCACTGACTGACCGAGACTGACTGACTAACTGCCTGACTGACTGAGACTGGACTGACTGACTGACTGACTGACTGACTGACTAACTGACTGACTGAGACTGACTGACTGACTGCTTGACTCTCTGACTGGCTATTTCACTGACTGACTGAATGACTAAATGACTGACTGACACTGACTGACTGACTGCTTGACTACCTGACTGACTGCTTGACTGACTAACTGACTGGACAGGACTGACCGACTGACTGACTGACAGACTGACTGAATAAGGATGACTGACAGACTGACTGAATAAGGCTGACTGACTGACTGACTGACAGACTGACTGAATAAGGCTGACCGACTGACTGACTGCCTGACTGACTGACTGACTGAATGACTGACTGACTGACTGACTGACTGACTGACCGAGACTGACTGACTGACTGACTGAGACTGGACTGGACTGACTGACTGACTGACTGAGACTGACTGACTGCTTTAGTGACTAACTGACTGCACAGGACTGACCGACTGACTGACTGACTGACTGACTGACTGACTGAATGACTGACTGACTGAGACTAAATGACTGACTGCTTGACTGACTGGCTGAAGGACTAACTGACTGACTGAGTGACTGACTGACTGGACTGACTGACTGAGACTGAATGACTGAGTGCTTGACTGATTGACTGTCAGACTGACTGACTGACTTCGCAAAAGGGAAAAATAAAAAAAAAAAAGAATTATAAAATAAGAAAAAAATATTTGCATTTAAGATTTCCTTTCCGGCTGGGATTTGAACCCAGGGCGACACTCATGGAAGCCCAACGCTCTCGCCAATATACTATCGGATATCTGTTGATCTGTGTCTTAATTATAATAAAAACAAAAAATGCACCTTAGTAATTATTGATCTAAAATCTTTGAAATCTAAAGGTCGAATGATTAAACTGACTCAGAATTTTCTTCCCTACATAAATAATCAATAATTGCAAAGGAAAGAAATTGAAAAAAAAAAGAATTTTCAAATTAGAAAAGAAATATATACATTGAAGATATTCGCTCCGGCTGGGACTCGAACCCAGGCCACTCGCTAGGAAGACCAGCGGTCTAGCCATTAGGCTATCGGAGTTCTGTCGAGCGGAGTCTTACTGCCTGACTGATACTGCCTGACTGACAGACTGACTCACTGACTGACTGATACTGACTGACTGACTCACTGACTGACCGAGACTGACTGACTAACTGCCTGACTGACTGAGACTGGACTGACTGACTGACTGACTGACTGACTGACTGACTAACTGACTGACTGAGACTGACTGACTGACTGCTTGACTCTCTGACTGGCTATTTCACTGACTGACTGAATGACTAGATGACTGACTGACACTGACTGACTGACTGCTTGACTACCTGACTGACTGCTTGACTGACTGACTGACTGGACAGGACTGACCGACTGACTGACTGACAGACTGACTGAATAAGGATGACTGACAGACTGACTGAATAAGGCTGATTGACTGACTGACTGACAGACTGACTGAATAAGGCTGACTGACTGACTGACTGCCTGACTGACTGACTGACTGAATGACTGACTGACTGACTGACCGAGACTGACTGACTGACTGACTGACTGAGACTGGACTGGACTGACTGACTGACTGACTGACTGAGACTGACTGACTGCTTTAGTGACTAACTGACTGCACAGGACTGACCGACTGACTGACTGCCTGACTGACTGACTGACTGAATGACTGACTGACTGAGACTAAATTACTGACTGCTTGACTGACTGGCTGAAGGACTAACTGACTGACTGAGTGACTGAGTGACTGGACTGACTGACTGAGACTAAATGACTGAGTGCTTGACTGATTGACTGTCAGACTGACTGACTGACTCACTGACTGACCGAGACTGACTGACTAACTGCCTGACTGACTGAGACTGGACTGACTGACTGACTGACTGACTGAGACTGACTGACTGCTTTAGTGACTAACTGACTGCACAGGACTGACCGACTGACTGACTGACTGAATGACTGACTGACTGAGACTAAATGACTGACTGCTTGACTGACTGGCTGAAGGACTAACTGACTGACTGAGTGACTGACTGACTGAGTGACTGACTGACTGGACTGACTGACTGAGACTGAATGACTGAGTGCTTGACTGATTGACTGTCAGACTGACTGACTGACTTCGCAAAAGGGAAAAATAAAAAAAAAGAATTATAAAATTAGAAAAAAATATTTGCATTTAAGATTTTCTTTCCGGCCGGGACTCGAACCCAGTACCACGCGCTAGGAACCCAACGGTCTAGCCATTAGGCTATCGCAGCTCTGTCGATGGAAGTCTTAAATATAATAAAAACAAAAAATGCACCTTGGTAATTATTGATTCAAACACTTTGAAATTTACAGGTCGAATAATTAAACTGACTCAGAATTTTTCTCCCTACATAAATAATCAATATTCGCAAAAGAGAAAAATTAAAAAAAAAAAGAAGAAGAAATTTCAAATTAGAAACTAAAAGTATACATTGAAGATTTTCGTTCAGGCTGGGACTCGAACCCAGGGCCACTCGCTTGGAAGCCTAACACTCTAGCGATTAGTCTATGGGAGCTCTGTCGGTGGGAGTTTTAAATATAATAAAAACAAAAAATGCACCTTGGTAATTGTTTATTTAAACACTTTGAAATCTTCGTGTCGAAAAATTAAACTGACTCAGAATTTTCTTCCCTACATAAATAATCAATAATTGCGAAGGAAAGAAATTGAAAAAAAAAGAATTTTCAAATTAGAAAAGAAATATATACATTGACGATATTCGCTCCGGCTGGGACTCGAACCCAGGCCACTCGCTTGGAAGACCAGCGGTCTAGCCATTAGGCTATCGGAGTTCTGTCGAGCGGAGTCTTACTGCCTGACTGATACTGCCTGACTGACAGACTGACTCACTGACTGACTGATACTGACTGACTGACTCACTGACTGACCGAGACTGACTGACTAACTGCCTGACTGACTGAGACTGGACTGACTGACTGACTGACTGACTGACAGACTAACTGACTGACTGAGACTGACTGACTGACTGCTTGACTCTCTGACTGGCTATTTCACTGACTGACTGAATGACTAAATGACTGACTGACACTGACTGACTGGCTGCTTGACTACCTGACTGACTGCTTGACTGACTAACTGACTGGACAGGACTGACCGACTGACTGACTGACAGACTGACTGAATAAGGATGACTGACAGACTGACTGAATAAGGCTGACTGACTGACTGACTGACAGACTGACTGAATATGGCTGACCGACTGACTGACTGCCTGACTGACTGACTGACTGAATGACTGACTGACTGACTGACCGAGACTGACTGACTGAGACTGGACTGGACTGACTGACTGACTGACTGACTGAGACTGACTGACTGCTTTAGTGACTAACTGACTGCACAGGACTGACCGACTGACTGACTGACTGACTGCCTGACTGACTGACTGACTGAATGACTGACTGACTGAGACTAAATGACTGACTGCTTGACTGACTGGCTGAAGGACTAACTGACTGACTGAGTGACTGACTGACTGGACTGACTGACTGAGACTGAATGACTGAGTGCTTGACTGATTGACTGTCAGACTGACTGACTGACTTCGCAAAAGGGAAAAAAAAAAAAAAGAATTATAAAATTAGAAAAAAATATTTGCATTTAAGATTTCCTTTAAGGCTGGGATTTGAACCCAGGGCGACACTCATGGAAGCCCAACGCTCTCGCCAATATACTATCGGATCTCTGTTGATCGGTGTCTTAATTATAATAAAAACAAAAAATGCACCTTAGTAATTATTGATCTAAAATCTTTGAAATCTAAAGGTCGAATGATTAAACTGACTCAGAATTTTCTTCCGTACCTAAATAATCCATATTTGCAAAAGAAAGAAATTGAAAAAAAAAGAATCTTCAAATTAGAAGAGAAATATATACATGGAAGATTTTCGTTCCGGCCGGGACTCGAACCCAGTACCACGCGCTTGGAACCCAACGGTCTAGCCATTAGGCTATCGGAGCTCTGTCGATGGAAGTCTTAAATATAATAAAAACAAAAAAAGCACCTTGGTAATTATTGATTCAAACACTTTGAAATTAACAGGTCGAATAATTAAACTGACTCAGAATTTTTCTCCCTACATAAATAATCAATATTCGCAAAAGAGAAAAATTAAAAAAAAAAAAGAAGAAGAAATTTCAAATTAGAAACTAAAAGTATACATTGAAGATTTTCGTTCAGGCTGGGACTCGAACCCAGGGCCACTCGCTTGGAAGCCTAACACTCTAGCCATTAGTCTATGGGAGCTCTGTCGGTGGGAGTTTTAAATATAATAAAAACAAAAAATGCACCTTGGTAATTGTTTATTTAAACACTTTGAAATCTTTGTGTCGAAAAATTAAACTGACTCAGAATTTTCTTCCCTACATAAATAATCAATAATTGCAAAGGAAAGAAATTGAAAAAAAAAAGAATTTTCAAATTAGAAAAGAAATATATACATTGAAGATATTCGCTCCGGCTGGGACTCGAACCCAGGCCACTCGCTTGGAAGACCAGCGGTCTAGCCATTAGGCTATCGGAGTTCTGTCGAGCGGAGTCTTACTGCCTGACTGATACTGCCTGACTGACAGACTGACTCACTGACTGACTGATACTGACTGACTGACTCACTGACTGACCGAGACTGACTGACTAACTGCCTGACTGACTGAGACTGGACTGACTGACTGACTGACTGACTGACTGACTGACTAACTGACTGACTGAGACTGACTGACTGACTGCTTGACTCTCTGACTGGCTATTTCACTGACTGACTGAATGACTAGATGACTGACTGACACTGACTGACTGACTGCTTGACTACCTGACTGACTGCTTGACTGACTGACTGACTGGACAGGACTGACCGACTGACTGACTGACAGACTGACTGAATAAGGATGACTGACAGACTGACTGAATAAGGCTGATTGACTGACTGACTGACAGACTGACTGAATAAGGCTGACCGACTGACTGACTGCCTGACTGACTGACTGACTGAATGACTGACTGACTGACTGACCGAGACTGACTGACTGACTGACTGAGACTGGACTGGACTGACTGACTGACTGACTGACTGAGACTGACTGACTGCTTTAGTGACTAACTGACTGCACAGGACTGACCGACTGACTGACTGCCTGACTGACTGACTGACTGAATGACTGACTGACTGAGACTAAATTACTGACTGCTTGACTGACTGGCTGAAGGACTAACTGACTGACTGAGTGACTGAGTGACTGGACTGACTGACTGAGACTGAATGACTGAGTGCTTGACTGATTGACTGTCAGACTGACTGACTGACTTCGCAAAAGGGAAAAATAAAAAAAAAAGAATTATAAAATTAGAAAAAAATATTTGCATTTAAGATTTCCTTTCCGGCTGGGATTTGAACCCAGGGCGGCACTCATGGAAGCCCAACGCTCTCGCCAATATACTATCGGATATCTGTTGATCGGTGTCTTAATTATAATAAAAACAAAAAATGCACCTTAGTAATTATTGATCTAAAATCTTTGAAATCTAAAGGTCGAATGATTAAACTGACTCAGAATTTTCTTCCGTACATAAATAATCCATATTTGCAAAAGAAAGAAATTGAAAAAAAAAGAATCTTCAAATTAGAAGCGAAATATATACATTGAAGATTTTCGTTCAGGCTGGGACTCGAACCCAGGGCCACTCGCTTGGAAGCCAAACACTCTAGCCATTAGTCTATGGGAGCTCTGTCGGTGGGAGTTTTAAATATAATAAAAACAAAAAATGCACCTTGGTAATTATTTATTTAAACACTTTGAAATCTTTGTGTCAGAATTTTCTTCCCTACATAAATAATCAATAATTGCAAAGGAAAGAAATTGAAAAAAAAAAGAATTTTCAAATTAGAAAAGAAATATATACGTTGAAGATATTCGCTCCGGCTGGGACTCGAACCCAGGCCACTCGCTTGGAAGACCAGCGGTCTAGCCATTAGGCTATCGGAGTTCTGTCGAGCGGAGTCTTACTGCCTGACTGATACTGCCTGACTGACAGACTGACTCACTGACTGACTGATACTGACTGACTGACTCACTGACTGACCGAGACTGACTGACTAACTGCCTGACTGACTGAGACTGGACTGACTGACTGACTGACTGACTGACTGACTAACTGACTGACTGAGACTGACTGACTGACTGCTTGACTCTCTGACTGGCTATTTCACTGACTGACTGAATGACTAAATGACTGACTGACACTGACTGACTGACTGCTTGACTACCTGACTGACTGCTTGACTGACTAACTGACTGGACAGGACTGACCGACTGACTGACTGACAGACTGACTGAATAAGGATGACTGACAGACTGACTGAATAACGCTGACTGTCTGACTGACTGACAGACTGACTGAATAAGGCTGACCGACTGACTGACTGCCTGACTGACTGACTGACTGAATGACTGACTGACTGACTGACCGAGACTGACTGACTGACTGACTGAGACTGGACTGGACTGACTGACTGACTGACTGACTGAGACTGACTGACTGCTTTAGTGACTAACTGACTGCACAGGACTGACCGACTGACTGACTGACTGACTGCCTGACTGACTGACTGACTGAATGACTGACTGACTGAGACTAAATGACTGACTGCTTGACTGACTGGCTGAAGGACTAACTGACTGACTGAGTGACTGACTGACTGGACTGACTGACTGAGACTGAATGACTGAGTGCTTGACTGATTGACTGTCAGACTGACTGACTGACTTCGCAAAAGGGAAAAATAAAAAAAAAAGAATTATAAAATTAGAAAAAATATTTGCATTTAAGATTTCCTTTCCGGCCGGGACTCGAACCCAGTACCACGCGCTAGGAACCCAACGGTCTAGCCATTAGGCTATCGGAGCTCTGTCGATGGAAGTCTTAAATATAATAAAAACAAAAAATGCACCTTGGTAATTATTGATTCAAACACTTTGAAATTTACAGGTCGAATAATTAAACTGACTCAGAATTTTTCTCCCTACATAAATAATCAATATTCTCAAAAGAGAAAAATTAAAAAAAAAGAAGAAGAAATTTCAAATTAGAAACTAAAAGTATACATTGAAGATTTTCGTTCAGGCTGGGACTCGAACCCAGGGCCACTCGCTTGGAAGCCTAACACTCTAGCCATTAGTCTATGGGAGCTCTGTCGGTGGGAGTTTTAAATATAATAAAAACAAAAAATGCACCTTGGTAATTGTTTATTTAAACACTTTGAAATCTTTGTGTCGAAAAATTAAACTGACTCAGAATTTTCTTCCCTACATAAATAATCAATAATTGCAAAGGAAAGAAATTGAAAAAAAAAAGAATTTTCAAATTAGAAAAGAAATATATACATTGAAGATATTCGCTCCGGCTGGGACTCGAACCCAGGGCACTCGCTTGGAAGACCAGCGGTCTAGCCATTAGGCTATCGGAGTTCTGTCGAGCGGAGTCTTACTGCCTGACTGATACTGCCTGACTGACAGACTGACTCACTGACTGACTGATACTGACTGACTGACTCACTGACTGACCGAGACTGACTGACTAACTGCCTGACTGACTGACTGACTGACTGACTGACTAACTGACTGACTGAGACTGACTGACTGACTGCTTGACTCTCTGACTGGCTATTTCACTGACTGACTGAATGACTAAATGACTGACTGACACTGACTGACTGACTGCTTGACTACCTGACTGACTGCTTGACTGACTAACTGACTGGACAGGACTGACCGACTGACTGACTGACAGACTGACTGAATAAGGATGACTGACAGACTGACTGAATAAGGCTGACTGACTGACTGACAGACTGACTGAATAAGGCTGACCGACTGACTGACTGACTGACTGACTGAATGACTGACTGACTGAATGACCGATACTGACTGACTGACTGACTGACTGAGACTGGACTGGACTGACTGACTGACTGACTGACTGAGACTGACTGACTGCTTTAGTGACTAACTGACTGCACAGGACTGACCGACTGACTGACTGACTGACTGCCTGACTTACTGACTGACTGAATGACTGACTGACTGAGACTAAATGACTGACTGCTTGACTGACTGGCTGAAGGACTAACTGACTGACTGAGTGACTGACTGACTGGACTGACTGACTGAGACTGAATGTCTGAGTGCTTGACTGATTGACTGTCAGACTGACTGAATGACTTCGCAAAAGGGAAAAATAAAAAAAAAAAGAATTATAAAATTAGAAAAAAATATTTGCATTTAAGATTTCGTTTCCGGCTGGGATTTGAAACCCAGGGCGACACTCATGGAAGCCCAACGCTCTCGCCAATATACTATCGGATCTCTGTTGATCGGTGTCTTAATTATAATAAAAACAAAAAATGCACCTTAGTAATTATTGATCTAAAATCTTTGAAATCTAAAGGTCGAATGATTAAACTGACTCTGAATTTTCTTCCGTACATAAATAATCCATATTTGCAAAAGAAAGAAATTGAAAAAAAAAAGAATCTTCAAATTAGAAGAGAAATATATACATGGAAGATTTTCGTTCCGGCCGGGACTCGAACCCAGTACCACGCGCTTAGAACCCAACGGTCTAGCCATTAGGCTATCGGAGCTCTGTCGATGGAAGTCTTAAATATAATAAAAACAAAAAATGCACCTTGGTAATTATTGATTCAAACACTTTGAAATTTACAGGTCGAATAATTAAACTGACTCAGAATTTTTCTCCCCACATAAATAATCAATATTCGCAAAAGAGAAAAATTAAAAAAAAAAGAAGAAGAAATTTCAAATTAGAAACTAAAAGTATACATTGAAGATTTTCGTTCAGGCTGGGACTCGAACCCAGGGCCACTCGCTTGGAAGCCTAACACTCTAGCCATTAGTGTATGCGAGCTCTGTCGGTGGGTGTTTTAAATATAATAAAAACAAAAAATGCACCTTGGTAATTGTTTATTTAAACACTTTGAAATCTTCGTGTCAGAATTTTCTTCCCTACATAAATAATCAATAATTGCAAAGGAAAGAAATTGAAAAAAAAAGAATTTTCAAATTAGAAAAAAAATATATACATTGAAGATATTCGCTCCGGCTGGGACTCGAACCCAGGCCACTCGCTTGGAAGATCAGCGGTCTAGCCATTAGGCTATCAGAGATCTGTCGAGCGGAGTCTTACTGCCTGACTGATACTGCCTGACTGACAAACTGACTCACTGACTGACTGATACTGACTGACTGACTCACTGACTGACCGAGACTGACTGACTAACTGCCTGACTGACTGAGACTGGACTGACTGACTGACTGACTGACTAACTGACAGACTGAGACTGACTGACTGACTGCTTGACTCTCTGACTGGCTATTTCACTGACTGACTGAATGACTAAATGACTGACTGACTGCTTGACTACCTGACTGACTGCTTGACTGACTAACTGACTGACAGGACTGACCGACTGACTGACTGACAGACTGACTGAATAAGGATGACTGACAGACTGACTGAATAAGGCTGACTGACTGACTGACTGACAGACTGACTGAATAAGGCTGACCGACTGACTGACTGCCTGACTGACTGACTGACTGAATGACTGACTGACTGACTGACCGAGACTGACTGACTGACTGACTGAGACTGGACTGACTGACTGACTGACTGACTGAGACTGACTGACTGCTTTAGTGACTAACTGACTGCACAAGACTGACCGACTGACTGACTGACTGACTGCCTGACTGACTGACTGACTGAATGACTAACTGACTGAGACTAAATGACTGACTGCTTGACTGACTGGCTGAAGGACTAACTGACTGACTGAGTGACTGACTGACTGGACTGACTGACTGAGACTGAATGACTGAGTGCTTGACTGATTGACTGTCAGACTGACTGACTGACTTCGCAAAAGGGAAAAATAAAAAAAAAGAATTATAAAATTAGAAAAAAATATTTGCATTTAAGATTTCCTTTCCGGCTGGGATTTGAACCCAGGGCGACACTCATGGAAGCCCAACGCTCTCGCCACTATTCTATCGGATCTCTGTTGATCGGTGTCTTAATTATAATAAAAACAAAAAATGCACCTTAGTAATTATTGATCTAAAATCTTTGAAATCTAAAGGTTGAATGATTAAACTGACTCAGAATTTTCTTCCCTACATAAATAAACAATAATTGCAAAGGAAAGAAATTGAAAAAAAAAAAGAATTTTCAAATTAGAAAAGAAATATATACATTGAAGATATTCGCTCCGGCTGGGAATCGAACCCAGGCCACTCGCTTGGAAGACCAGCGGTCTAGCCATTAGGCTGTCGGAGTTCTGTCGAGCGGAGTCTTACTGCCTGACTGATACTGCCTGACTGACAGACTGACTCACTGACTGACTGATACTGACTGACTGACTCACTGACTGACCGAGACTGACTGACTAACTGCCTGACTGACTGAGACTGGACTGACTGACTGACTGACTGACTGACTGACTAACTGACTGACTGAGACTGACTGACTGACTGCTTGACTCTCTGACTGGCTATTTCACTGACTGACTGAATGACTAAATGACTGACTGACACTGACTGACTGACTGCTTGACTACCTGACTGACTGCTTGACTGACTAACTGACTGGACAGGACTGACCGACTGACTGACTGACAGACTGACTGAATAAGGATGACTGACAGACTGACTGAATAAGGCTGACTGACTGACTGACTGACAGACTGACTGAATAAGGCTGACCGACTGACTGACTGCCTGACTGACTGACTGACTGAATGACTGACTGACTGACTGACTGACTGACTGACCGAGACTGACTGACTGACTGACTGAGACTGGACTGGACTGACTGACTGACTGACTGACTGAGACTGACTGACTGCTTTAGTGACTAACTGACTGCACAGGACTGACCGACTGACTGACTGACTGACTGACTGAATGACTGACTGACTGAGACTAAATGACTGACTGCTTGACTGACTGGCTGAAGGACTAACTGACTGACTGAGTGACTGACTGACTGGACTGACTGACTGAGACTGAATGACTGAGTGCTTGACTGATTGACTGTCAGACTGACTGACTGACTTCGCAAAAGGGAAAAATAAAAAAAAAAAAGAATTATAAAATTAGAAAAAAATATTTGCATTTAAGATTTCCTTTCCGGCTGGGATTTGAACCCAGGGCGACACTCATGGAAGCCCAACGCTCTCGCCAATATACTATCGGATATCTGTTGATCTGTGTCTTAATTATAATAAAAACAAAAAATGCACCTTAGTAATTATTGATCTAAAATCTTTGAAATCTAAAGGTCGAATGATTAAACTGACTCAGAATTTTCTTCCCTACATAAATAATCAATAATTGCAAAGGAAAGAAATTGAAAAAAAAAAGAATTTTCAAATTAGAAAAGAAATATATACATTGAAGATATTCGCTCCGGCTGGGACTCGAACCCAGGCCACTCGCTAGGAAGACCAGCGGTCTAGCCATTAGGCTATCGGAGTTCTGTCGAGCGGAGTCTTACTGCCTGACTGATACTGCCTGACTGACAGACTGACTCACTGACTGACTGATACTGACTGACTGACTCACTGACTGACCGAGACTGACTGACTAACTGCCTGACTGACTGAGACTGGACTGACTGACTGACTGACTGACTGACTGACTGACTAACTGACTGACTGAGACTGACTGACTGACTGCTTGACTCTCTGACTGGCTATTTCACTGACTGACTGAATGACTAGATGACTGACTGACACTGACTGACTGACTGCTTGACTACCTGACTGACTGCTTGACTGACTGACTGACTGGACAGGACTGACCGACTGACTGACTGACAGACTGACTGAATAAGGATGACTGACAGACTGACTGAATAAGGCTGATTGACTGACTGACTGACAGACTGACTGAATAAGGCTGACCGACTGACTGACTGCCTGACTGACTGACTGACTGAATGACTGACTGACTGACTGACCGAGACTGACTGACTGACTGACTGACTGAGACTGGACTGGACTGACTGACTGACTGACTGACTGAGACTGACTGACTGCTTTAGTGACTAACTGACTGCACAGGACTGACCGACTGACTGACTGCCTGACTGACTGACTGACTGAATGACTGACTGACTGAGACTAAATTACTGACTGCTTGACTGACTGGCTGAAGGACTAACTGACTGACTGAGTGACTGAGTGACTGGACTGACTGACTGAGACTAAATGACTGAGTGCTTGACTGATTGACTGTCAGACTGACTGACTGACTCACTGACTGACCGAGACTGACTGACTAACTGCCTGACTGACTGAGACTGGACTGACTGACTGACTGACTGACTGAGACTGACTGACTGCTTTAGTGACTAACTGACTGCACAGGACTGACCGACTGACTGACTGACTGAATGACTGACTG